>NC_142871.1:9339642-9497500 GCF_051225735.1 Oryctolagus cuniculus | reverse complement strand
CATGAATTTGCTCTCACTGCCAGGATCCTGACAGCTGGGGTGTGACTGTGTGTGTGCATGTGTGCACGCGTATACACTGTGAGAGGCAGTAAAGGGAGAAGTAGGGGAGGCAGAAGTGGGAGGAGGAGCTAATCATGATGGATTACTTACTGTGTGTTGGACACCTTCCAAGTGTCTTCGCTCATTAATCCCCTCTCATCAGTTCTCCAACTTTGCAGCTATTTCTGTCATTTGAAAGATGAGGAAACTGGGGTATAGAGACCTTAGGAACTGGGCTGAAAGTATAGCATCTGCTAACCGCCAGCTGAAAATGAACCCAGGCACTCCCCGGATTCTGCCCTCTTCACCACTGTGCAGTATGGCTTCTCAGAACATCGCGTCCGTTTTTAAACCTTGCCACTGTCCCCAAGATTAGTTTCTGTGCCCAGAGAATAATTGCCTGGTGACATCTCTGATGGCCCTGAGGGAGAGACGCCTAGCCACATGGGCAGGAGTGTGTTCTCAGGGGCCGGATTGTTCTGTGTGTGGCGTTCCTGGGGTCCTCTGTCTCGTGGACTCGGCCCAGCCAGCAGTGCCCACAGAACCTGGAGCCTACAGTCCCGAGCCTTCCCAGGGCTCCTGCATTGGTGCTCCGTTTGACACTCTGCTCTTCCTCCTGGTTTCTGCCTTCAGGTGTTGTGGTGTAGGGCCGTACTCTTCTGTCCCTTGGCACTGTTGAAGGTGGCACTTATATTAGTTTTCGTCTTGTTTTGTGGTTATTTTCAAGAGAAGGATTAGAATCATCTTTATTTTGATACATTAAATCAGAAGTCCCTTGATAAGATTATATTTTAAGTATAGATCTGTTTCACCTAAGGAAAAAAAAAACAGATTATAATAGAATTATATTTTATTGAGAAAATATATTTGTCAAAATAATGACATCATTATTTTTTTCCTTTAGCAGCTTATGTTTTTAAATTTTTTGTCTTCTAATCGAAATAAATGATCATGTCTGAAAGTAATGTAGATTCACTGTCTTCTGGGTATATTTTTGATGGAGAGAATGAGAGAGTGATGTGGATACAGGCAATATTTTTTTTTGGTAATAGCCTCTTAGGGAAGCAACTCAGGCTGCATGATGTCAAAATGTGAAGAAATGAGATTATTACTAAAGTCCTAAACAAATAAATATCACCTTAACTGTATCATCTGATCATGATTTATTAATAGACAAACCCCTGTGGGTTCTTGAACAGCCTACTTGAGTTTGAGCTGAGCTTTCTGCAGTTTGAATGAGTTACTTCTGTTAGGAAAAGAATTGCAGACTGGTGCCTCCTCACATGGCACACCAAAATGTTAGGAAAAGAGTCGCAGAATAGAGAGGAGGCAGTGTACGAATTTACAGCCAGAACGAATTTTTTCAGAGAAAATAAATCCGTAGAGGTGGGTGACCAACTGCCCAAGTGCAGATTGATGGAACGTGTGTCAGAAGGGGCCGGGCCTTGTTCTACTTTGGGAGGGCTAGGGATGGGGGTGGGGAGGGGGCAGCAGGCAGCAGGGGATTCCTGCAACTGGTCTTCAAGTGTTCCAAGCTACTGGTCTTTCAGGTGGCTGTGGGGGGTGGCGTATGGAGGCAGTAGGCTGTGAGACCCAATTGAAATTCAAGGGCACGGAATACATCCCAGTGCTTATCTCCTTTGGGCAATGAGGGAGATTGGCTGAGGCTTCTGTCCTTGTTCCATCAGCTTACCTTCAGTGTGTTGTGGTACAGAGTGGCGGTGGGAACTGCAAGATGTGATCCACAGGCGGAGATGTCGCAGCCCTGAACAGGAGCGAGCTCAGGAAGTGTTAGTTCTTGTTTGCTTGTTAGACGCCCTGTGGTCGGGGTCTTTGTTTATTCCTCTGCATTTCTTTCCTCCCAGATGAGGTTGGAACACGGGAGCCGTGGCCTCTGTGCTCAGGAGTCTCATGATTGCTAAATACAGGCGTGGAATGGGAGGAGGAGGCAGGTGAGGGCTTGGGAGCAGAGCGGTGGTGTCTCCGCTGGGAGGGAGGCTGGGTTTGTGCTGCTGCTATAAATTTGTATTCTAAGTTTTGGGGGTTCTGGGGTGCTTGGTACCTGTTGCTCCCAATGCTGCAAGGCATTCTCATGTTGTGTTTTGTGTGAGTTCATGCATCTGCTTTATCCACTTGTGACCTCAGGCTACATGGAGCCACTTGTTGGTCCTTCAGCAGTGCGGATTTTAGGCATAAACACAAAATACATCCATCCTTGGTGCACTCGGTGCTAGGTATCGTGTTGTATTTGGAGGTTTTTGTCTAGAAATCAAGTCATTTTTTAGGGATACAGTTTGAGAGGGGGTGAGGAGGGAAGGGAGACAAAGGAGTTGGTGCTGTGTGAAAGTTTGGTGTTCCCATTTGGGTCCGCCCACATGCTTGTCTCTGAACTTCCCAGACAAGCCTGCCTGTGCATCTTGCACAGGGTGTTTGTACTGCACCTTCTGGCAACCTGCATTTGGTCTCTACTCTTCATTGTTGCAGTTTTAGGGGATTTTTCCTGGCATGTCTTGTTTTTCCACTTGGCCTGGTTAGACCTAGTCTGCTGAAGTACAGAGGAAATTCTCTCCATCCTAGGGACCATTCTTGACCCTGAAATAATCCTCTTCAAGCTCACTTGCAGCCTCTTTTCCTCCCTGCGTCTAATCCCTGTAGCCGTGTTAAAGCAAAAACCAACGTTGTCTGTTTTAGCTGTTCTGTTTCTTTGCTTAGATTTTTTTGAGTTTAAGGAAAATTCATTGAAGGCTTATAATAGGAAAATATATAACCTTGGAAGCATCATTGCTATTGTCAGTAAGATCTATTTTGTAAAGTCCTTGGTAATAGAGATAAATGTTTAATGGTCTTAAGATACATTGAGTCAGTGGTTAGCATTTGGGAAATGGATTTTATTCAAACAGAAGGCAAGAGTGAAAAAAGCCATCTATTGTTTTTCTATTCATTTGATATTTTCATGGTTTATATTTTATTTTTCATTTTTCAGAAAATTCATTAGAGATGGCATGTGTGACTAATTAGGTGATTACTTAAGCAACAGGACCAAAGAGCTTTTTCTTGTCAACTAGGCCTTAACGTTTCCCCCCTTGATTATACTTAAAAAACCCAATTACCCACTTATTTCCAAGATTGAAATCACCTTAGGGGGGCCAGGATCTGCCATGTAAATTGATATTTTTTCCTACTACTGAAGTACTTGTTTAAGACAGCAATACCTCTTTTAAAAGAAAAAGCATTGGGGCCGGCATTGTGCTGTAACAGATTAAGCAGCTGCTTACAGTGTTGGCATCCCATGTGGGCGCCGGTTCGAGTCCCGGCTGCTCCACTTCCCTTCCGGCTCCCTGGTGATGCTCCTGGGAATGCAGTGGAAGACGGCCAAGTGCAGAAGGTGGCCTCTCCACCATGTGGGAGACGCAGAACAGGCTCCGGGCTTCCGCCTGGCCTGGCCCTGGCTGTTGGCCTTTTGGATTGTAAACCAGCAGATGGAAGGTGTCTCTCTCTCTCTCTCTCTCTCCCCCACACACTTCCCCTCCCTCCCTGTAACTCTGCCTTTCAAATAAATAAAATAAATCTTTGGAAAAAAATATTATATTTTAGATCAGTGCTGTGAGCCACATATGTAATACTAAATTTTAAATAGCCACATTAAAAAGTAGAATGAAACAGTGAAATTAATTTTAATGAGTTTTTTATAACCCAGGATATCTAAAAATTATCATTTTAACATGTAATCAATATAAAAACTATTAAGGAACAAATTTGTTTTCTTTTTTCATATTAAATCTTTGACATTAGCACATCTCAGTTTGAATTAGCCGCACATGAAAGTGCTTAGTTACCATGTATGGCTAGTGTCTTAACAACATATTAGATTGTGTAATTTTAGGCAATTATTTTTTATTTTTATTTATTTATTTATTTATTTATTTATTTATTTTTGACAGGCAGAGTGGACGGTGAGAGAGAGAGAGACAGAGAGAAAGGTCTTCCTTTGCCATTGGTTCACCCTCCAATGGCCGCCGCGGCCGGCGCGCTGCGGCCGGTGCGCTGCGGCCGGTGCACCGCACTGATCCGATGGCAGGAGCCAGGTGCTTCTCCTAGTCTCCCATGGGGTGCAGGGCCCAGGCACTTGGGCCATCCTCCACTGCACTCCCTGGCCACAGCAGAGAGCTGGCCTGGAAGAGGGGCAACCGGGACAGAATCCGGTGCCCCGACCGGGACTAGAAGCCCATGTGCTGGCGCCGGAAGGCGGAGGATTAGCCTAGTGAGCTGCAGCGCCGGCCTTAGGCAATTCTTTTTCTTTTTTTAAAAAGATTTATTTACTTATTTGATAGTCAGAGATACACGCAGAGAGGAGGAGAGGCAGAGAGAGAGAGAGAGAGAATCTTCCATCCCTTTGGTTCACTCCCCAATTGGCTGCAATGGCCGGAGCTGTGCCGATCTGAAGCCAGGAGCTAGGAGCTTCCTCCAGGTCTCCCACCCAAGAGACCCAAGGACTTGGGCCATTTTCTGCTTTCCCAGGCCATAGCAGAGAGCTGGATTGGAAGTGGAGCAGCTGGGACTCAAATCAGTGCCCTTATGGGATGCTGGCTCTGCAGGCGGAGGCCCCACCCTTTATGCCACGGCGCTGGCCCCAATTCTGTTTCTTTTTGAGAGCCCTGACAGAGATGTATGCATACTTAGATCATTAATGTGTGTCTTAGACCCTTGGATCAAAGCATTATAAAACTTTTTTTGTTTGGAAATCATTTCAAACTTACGTAAGTGTTGAAATGAAATACAAAGAATAGTCACTGTACTCAAATTCACTTACTGTTAACAGTTTGCCTTATTCTGTCATTTGTGCGTATGACAGCTCACTCTGGCTCTGTGTGTGTGTGCGTGTGTGCATCCTCTGGACCATTTTAGAGTATGTATCTTTGTCCTTGACTCTGAAACAAGTCACTGAGTATTTCCTAAGTAGAAGGACATTCTCCGCCAACCATAGTGGTATAGTTATCAGCCTCAGGAAATTTGACATTAATGTAGTACTTAAGCTACTGTCCATATTCAGCTTTTGCCTGTTGACCAAATAATATCTTTTATAGTTTTTCTTTATTCTAAACAGGGTTCAATTTAGGATTGTTGCAATTTGAGTAGAACTTGTGTTCCCAAAACTCAGGCAGCTGATATCTTACTGTTTATGGCTGATGGATTAAAGGTGGAGACTTTCAGTGGTGGTGTCTGAGAGGTGGGGCTGGTGGGAGTTCTTTAGGTCATTGGGAGTGCGTTCCTTGGAGGGTGGTTCTTGTTGATCATTACTTGAGCTGGGGTTCTGCCTAGGTTCTGTTTCTGCTCCCTGGCTCACTAAGTGATCATTCCTCCACACCCACTGTGAAGGTCTTTCACAGATGTTGGACAGTGGGGTGGCCTGATCTTGAACAGCAGTCTCCAAACTGTAAGCTGAAATAAACCTTCTCTTTCCCAAGAAGCTCCTCTCAGTCATTTTAGCTGAAGTAGCAGAAGTGGACCAGTACAGGGTTCATGTGTTGCGTTCGGCTGTGTGATGTTTCTAGAGCCCTTTAATCTGGAGGAGTTCTTCTGTTGTTGTCTTTCATGACATTGTCATTTTAGAAAAATATTCTTGCCCACTTTTAATAAAATATTCTGCATTTTGGGTTTTTCTCATCTTTTCCACTCTCTCCCCTCCTCTTTCCTTCCCTCCTCTTCCCTTTCTTTTTTGTTTTAAATTCAAGTTAGTCATCCCCAGCTGTAATGGTCTGTGCGTGATGTCCTGTGTTCTTCAGGGTGGTACGTGGGAAGCACACGGTATCTCTGCCAGTCATTGACGCTGTTCACTTTGAGCGCCTGGCCAAAGTGCTGTTCATTTTCCTTCGTGTGTAAGCTGCTGTTTTTCCTCCTTTGTCTTTGATAGGCTGTCTGTGAGGGAGATTGTAAGGCCACATGATTATCCTGTTCCTTACCAGAATTCCCCCAGATTTACGGTCCATTCATGATTCTTCTTCAACCAGTCATTTCAGTGATGTTACAAAATGATGATTTTCCACCTCCTGGACTCCCACCGCGGAATTCTGGCAGTTGACACAACACGTAAGCAAGAGCCTGATTCTCCCCTTCAGAGCTGTCCTGTCCATCCAGCCGTCCATCAGTCCATTATCAGTGTGAACTCGTGCTTTAAATGTGTTTCTTCTGTGATTATAGTCTTTAGTTATTAGGACCCCGACTCGCTCAGATTGTCCCAGATTTGACCAGGTAGGCTTCTTCAAGCTGGCTTCCGTGTCCTTTGATGCACTCCAATCATTGGAGATGCCTCTTTCTGGCCTAACAAGATGTCCCAGCTTCCTCTTGCACTCCCCTCCACTGCCGCAGGTCTGAAATAATCATTTCTCTGAGCAATGCCGTTGTTTTAAGTGGGGAATGTTATTAGGAGCCATGATCTGGCCTTTGGATAAGCTCGTGGCTGCTGGAGTATCAGCTTCTACACCCTTTCAGGACATATACACAGGTGCGTGTGTGTCGTGGCCCTGGGCGCTGTATTTGTACAGCCATTCTCACAGGTGCGTGTGTGTCATGGCCCTAGGCACTGAATTTTTACAGCCATTCTCACAGGTGCGTGTGTGTCGTGGCCCTGGGCGCTGTATTTGTACACCATTCTCACAGGTGCGTGTGTGTCGTGGCCCTGGGCACTGTATTTGTACACCATTCTCACAGGTGCGTGTGTGTCGTGGCCCTGGGCGCTGTATTTGTACAGCCATTCTCACAGGTGCGTGTGTGTCGTGGCCCTGGGCGCTGTATTTGTACACCATTCTCACAGGTGCGTGTGTGTCGTGGCCCTGGGCGCTGTATTTGTACACCATTCTCACAGGTGCGTGTGTCGTGGCCCTGGGCACTGTATTTGTGCAGCCATTCTCACAGGTGCGTGTGTCGTGGCCCTGGGTACTGTGTGCAGCCATTCTCACAGGTGCGTGTGTCGTGGCCCTGGGCACTGTATTTGTACACCATTCTACAGGTGTGTGTGTGTCGTGGCCCTGGGCACTGTATTTGTACACCATTCTCACAGGTGCGTGTGTCGTGGCCCTGGGCACTGTATTTTACACCATTCTTCAGGTGTGTGTGTGTCGTGGCCCTGGGCGCTGTATTTGTACACCATTCTCACAGGTGCGTGTGTGTCGTGGCCCTGGGCGCTGTATTTGTACACCATTCTCACAGGTGCGTGTGTGTCGTGGCCCTGGGCGCTGTATTTGTACACCATTCTCACAGGTGCGTGTGTGTCGTGGCCCTGGGCTCTGTATTTGTACACCATTCTCACAGGTGCGTGTGTCGTGGCCCTGGGTACTGTATTTGTGCAGCCATTCTCACAGGTGCGTGTGTCGTGGCCCTGGGCACTGTATTTGTACACCATTCTTCAGGTGTGTGTGTGTCGTGGCCCTGGGCACTGTATTTGTACACCATTCTCACAGGTGCGTGTGTGTCGTGGCCCTGGGCGCTGTATTTGTACACCATTCTCACAGGTGCGTGTGTGTCGTGGCCCTGGGCGCTGTATTTGTACACCATTCTCACAGGTGCGTGTGTGTCGTGGCCCTGGGCGCTGTATTTGTACACCATTCTCACAGGTGCGTGTGTCGTGGCCCTGGGTACTGTATTTGTGCAGCCATTCTCACAGGTGCGTGTGTCGTGGCCCTGGGCACTGTATTTGTACACCATTCTACAGGTGTGTGTGTGTCGTGGCCCTGGGCACTGTATTTGTACACCATTCTCACAGGTGCGTGTGTGTCGTGGCCCTGGGCACTGTATTTGTACACCATTCTCACAGGTGCGTGTGTGTCGTGGCCCTGGGCGCTGTATTTGTACACCATTCTCACAGGTGCGTGTGTGTCGTGGCCCTGGGCGCTGTATTTGTACACCATTCTACAGGTGCATGTGTGTCGTGGCCCTGGGCGCTGTATTTGTACACCATTCTCACAGGTGCGTGTGTGTCGTGGCCCTGGGCGCTGTATTTGTACACCATTCTACAGGTGCGTGTGTGTCGTGGCCCTGGGCGCTGTATTTGTACACCATTCTCACAGGTGCGTGTGTGTCGTGGCCCTGGGCTCTGTATTTGTACACATTTCTACAGGTGCGTGTGTGTCGTGGCCCTGGGCGCTGTATTTGTACAGCCATTCTCACAGGTGCGTGTGTGTCGTGGCCCTGGGCACTGTATTTGTACACCATTCTCACAGGTGCATGTGTGTCGTGGCCCTGGGCACTGTATTTGTACACCATTCTCACAGGTGCGTGTGTGTCGTGGCCCTGGGCACTGTATTTGTACACCATTCTCACAGGTGCGTGTGTGTCGTGGCCCTGGGCACTGTATTTGTACACCATTCTCACAGGTGCGTGTGTGTCGTGGCCCTGGGCACTGTATTTGTACACCATTCTCACAGGTGCGTGTGTCGTGGCCCTGGGCACTGTATTTGTACACCATTCTCACAGGTGCGTGTGTGTCGTGGCCCTGGGCGCTGTATTTGTACACCATTCTCACAGGTGCGTGTGTGTCGTGGCCCTGGGCGCTGTATTTGTACAGCCATTCTCACAGGTGCGTGTGTCGTGGCCCTGGGCACTGTATTTGTACACCATTCTCACAGGTGCGTGTGTGTCGTGGCCCTGGGCGCTGTATTTGTACAGCCATTCTCACAGGTGCGTGTGTGTCGTGGCCCTGGGCACTGTATTTGTGCAGCCATTCTCACAGGTGCGTGTGTCGTGGCCCTGGGCACTGTATTTTACACCATTCTACAGGTGCGTGTGTGTCGTGGCCCTGGGCGCTGTATTTGTACACCATTCTCACAGGTGCGTGTGTGTCGTGGCCCTGGGCACTGTATTTGTACACCATTCTCACAGGTGCATGTGTGTCGTGGCCCTGGGCGCTGTATTTGTGCAGCCATTCTCACAGGTGCGTGTGTCGTGGCCCTGGGCACTGTATTTGTACACCATTCTCACAGGTGCGTGTGTGTCGTGGCCCTGGGCACTGTATTTGTACACCATTCTCACAGGTGCGTGTGTGTCGTGGCCCTGGGCACTGTATTTGTACACCATTCTCACAGGTGCGTGTGTCGTGGCCCTGGGCACTGTATTTGTACACCATTCTCACAGGTGCGTGTGTGTCGTGGCCCTGGGCGCTGTATTTGTACACCATTCTCACAGGTGCGTGTGTGTCGTGGCCCTGGGCGCTGTATTTGTACACCATTCTCACAGGTGCGTGTGTCGTGGCCCTGGGCACTGTATTTGTACACCATTCTCACAGGTGCGTGTGTGTCGTGGCCCTGGGCGCTGTATTTGTACAGCCATTCTCACAGGTGCGTGTGTGTCGTGGCCCTGGGCGCTGTATTTGTGCAGCCATTCTCACAGGTGCGTGTGTCGTGGCCCTGGGCACTGTATTTGTACACCATTCTACAGGTGCGTGTGTGTCGTGGCCCTGGGCGCTGTATTTGTACACCATTCTCACAGGTGCGTGTGTGTCGTGGCCCTGGGCACTGTATTTGTACACCATTCTCACAGGTGCGTGTGTGTCGTGGCCCTGGGCGCTGTATTTGTGCAGCCATTCTGACAGGTGCGTGTGTCGTGGCCCTGGGCGCTGTATTTGTACACCATTCTCACAGGTGCGTGTGTGTCGTGGCCCTGGGCACTGTATTTGTGCAGCCATTCTCACAGGTGCGTGTGTCGTGGCCCTGGGCACTGTATTTGTACACCATTCTACAGGTGCGTGTGTGTCGTGGCCCTGGGTGCTGTATTTGTACACCATTCTCACAGGTGCGTGTGTGTCGTGGCCCTGGGCGCTGTATTTGTACACCATTCTCACAGGTGCGTGTGTGTCGTGGCCCTGGGCGCTGTATTTGTACACCATTCTCACAGGTGCGTGTGTCGTGGCCCTGGGCGCTGTATTTGTACACCATTCTCACAGGTGCGTGTGTGTCGTGGCCCTGGGCGCTGTATTTGTGCAGCCATTCTCACAGGTGCGTGTGTGTCGTGGCCCTGGGCGCTGTATTTGTGCAGCCATTCTCACAGGTGCGTGTGTGTCGTGGCCCTGGGCACTGTATTTGTGCAGCCATTCTCACAGGTATGTGTGAGTCGTGGCCCTGGGCGCTGTATTTGTACACCATTCTCACAGGTGCGTGTGTGTCGTGGCCCTGGGCGCTGTATTTGTACACCATTCTCACAGGTGCGTGTGTGTCGTGGCCCTGGGCGCTGTATTTGTACACCATTCTCACAGGTGCGTGTGTGTCGTGGCCCTGGGCGCTGTATTTGTACACCATTCTCACAGGTGCGTGTGTGTCGTGGCCCTGGGCACTGTATTTATACAGCCATTCTCACAGGTGTGTGTGTGTCGTGGCCCTGGGCGCTGTATTTGTACAGCCATTCTCCAAGTCTGGATGTGGAGGGCATTTCCCACATTCTGCAGTCACCGAGAGTGTGCCATGAGGAGCTCGTGCATGTGTTACGGGTGTCTCTTCTGGGTGAATTCTTAGAAGTGAGATCGCTGCAGTTAAGTGTGAGAGCACAAATAGTTTTCGTAGACATTGCCAAACTCTTTTCCATAATGATGGAACGATTTTGCATTCCTACCAGCAATGAATGAGAATAGCTTTTTCTTCCAAAACTTCATCAGCAGAGAATATTATTAACCTTTTAAATATTTTGCCAGTCAGGTAGAGGAGAAATAGCACTTCAGTGTGTTTTTCATTTGGATAGGGCCACTAAAGTTGACCATCTTTTTCAAATATTTGAGGGCCACTATTTTTATATTTTATAGTTACATAGTAACATCTTTTATCCATTTTTCTAAATAATTTTGGTCACTTTAGCTTCTTCAAATATAAAAGTTCAGAAGTTCTTTGTCTTGGAGATATTAATGTCTTGTCTATGATCTTATTGCAAAATCTCACTAATTTAACATTTGATTTTGCTGATTGCCTTTTGCCATGTGAAAGAATGTAAAAGATGTTCAGAAGTAATTATTGGGCAGGTTTTTAGCACAGCAGTGAAGTTGTTGCTTTGGATGCTCGTTTCCCGTACCAGTTCCTGGTTTGAGTTCCAGCTCTGCCCTCCATGCAGCTTCCTGCTGATGCGCACTCTGGAATAGCAGTAGATGATGGTCCAGTACTTGGCTGCCTCCCACCCACATTGGGAGACCTGGATTGAGTTCTTGGCTCCTGGCTTTTCCTGGCCCTGCTCTGGGTGTTTCAGGTGTTTCATTTGGGCAATGAACTGGAAGGTGGAAGATCTTGATAATTCTTTCCTTTTTTTTTTTTAGGGTTTATTTTATTTATTTGAAAGACAGACTTGCAGGGAGAGGTAGAGATAGAGAGAGAGGTCTTCTATCCGCTGTTCACTCCCCAGATGGCCGCAGTGGCCAGAGCTGTGAGATCTGCAGCCAGGAGCCAGGAGCCAAGAGCCTCCCCCGGGTCTCCCATGCAGGTACAGGGGCCCAAGGACTTGGGCCATCTTTTACTGCATTAACAGGCCACAGCAGAGAGCTGGGTTGGAAGAGAAGCAGCCAGGACTAGAACCAGCACCCATATGGGATGTCGGCACGGTAGGCCAGGGCGTTAACTTGCTGTGCCACAGTGCTGGTGCCAATGATTCTCTTTTCTTTTCTTTCCTTGTCTGGTCTTGTCTCTGTCTCCATCTCCGTCTGCACCTCCACCTTTCAAATAAAATAGAAAACGATTTTATGTAATAATATTTATCAGTATTTTGTTGTAGCTGGAATTGAATGATAATTAAAAGGTCTCTTCCTACATGTAGGTTGTAGAGGAATTCACCCATGTTCTAGTTTAGGAGAAGACTCATAGAAAAGTGCTACTGGTAAGAAAAGCAGCTTACATTTTTTGCTGATTAAGGAATCTTTTGGGGTCAGTGCTGTGGTATAGCAGGTTAAGTCTATTTCTAGGCTGGTGCTGCGGCTCACTAGGCTAATCCTCCGCCTGCTGCGCCTGTACTCTGGGTTCTAGCCCCGGTAAGGGCACCGGTTCTGTCCCGGTTGCTCCTCTTCCAGTCCAGCTCTCTGCTGTGGCCCGGGAAGGCAGTGGAGGATGACCCAAGTGCTTGGGCCCTGCACCCGCATGGGAGACCAGGAGGAAGCACCTGGCTCCTGGCTTCGGATCGGCGCAGCTTGCAGGCTGTAGCGGCCATTTGGGGGGTGAACCAACAGAAGGAAGACTGTGGGGAGCAACTGGGAGCAACTCGGACTAGACTAAGTTATTGGAATTAAGACTTATTCCATGCATCTGCTTTCCTACAATATGGCGCTGGGAGAGAAGGAAAACAGCTTCTACCCAGCTGCCTCCAGTTCAACCAATAAACAGCAGGACCTGCTCCTGATTGGAGGAGAGCAGCGTGCTCGGCGTGTGGGCAGCCGAGTTGGGATTGGCGGAGGAGGACTATAAAGGAGGAGAGAGACGGCATGCACCAGGAACATCTAAGGGGAACACCTGTGCAGCCCCCGAGAGAGCCGGCCGGCGGTGTGCCGCTCCCCTGCGGAAGTGGGGAATGTGGCAGGGGGAACCGCCCTTCCACGGAGGTGGAAGGGACAGTAGCCAACCCGGGAAGAACCAGCAGCAAACCCGGGAAGGGCCGAGCAGACGAAAGAACAGCGCAGGGTCCTGTGTCGTTCCTCCACGAAGACGGGGAGCGACATAATGGTGCCGTGACTCGGATATGAAGCCCAGGCAGGGTTTAGTGTCGTTCCTCCACGAAGAGGGGGAGCGACAGAAGACCTTTCTCTCTGTCTCTCTCTCTCTAACTCTGCCTGTCAAAAAAAAAAAAAAAAAAATCTATGCCTGAGGTGCCAGCATCCCATATGGGCACCAGTTTGACTCCTGACTGCTCCACTTCCGATCCAGCTCTCTGCTATGGCCTGGGAATGCAGTGGTAGATGGCCCAAGTGCTTGGACCCCTGCACCACATGGGAGACACAGAAGAAACTCCTGGTTCCTGGCTTTGGGTCGATCCAGCTCTGTCCATTGTAGCCATTTAGGGAGTGAGCTAGTGGATGGAAGACCTCTCTTTGTCTCTGCCTTTGTTTGTCTCTAACTCTGCCTTTCGAATAAATAAATCTTTCTTTTTTTTAAGTAATCTTTCATCTTTGGCTTACTTAGAATAGGACAGATGCCAGTTGAGCACTCTTAGACATGCCAGGCAGTTTCTTCTGTAATAAACTGATGAACAGAGGTTACCATTCATGTAGAGTTAATGTTTCAGTTAGTCCTTTTTTTTTTTTTTTTAAATACTCTTTGATTTCTTGGGGCATTTTGAGTTAGTCCCTAAGACCAATCCATTCTTTTTGAGATTTTTTTTTTAGCTTTATTTATTTGGAAGTCAGAGTTACACAAGAGAGAAGGGGAGTGGTGGTTTCCATCCTCTGGTTTACTCCCCAGTTGGCCGCAGTGGCTGTAGCTGTGCTGATCCAAAGCTAGGAGCTAGGAGCTTCTTCTGGATCTCAAGTGGGTGCAGGAGCCCAAGGACTTGGGCCACGTTCTCCTGCTTTCCCAGGCCATAGCAGAGAGCTGGATTGGAAGTGGAGCAGCCAGGACTTGAACCAGAGCCCATATGGATGCTGGCACTGCAGATGGCGGCTTTACCTGCTATGCCACAGTACTGGCCCCTCTTTGAGATTCTTGATCCTTAAATGGGTCATTTTGTTTAAGGTGGTTTCTTCTTGATTTCATAGAGCATTTGGCTCAAATCAAATCCACGTCTCATCAGAGTTCTGTCCATTTTATCACATGGCTGAAATTACTTGGAAAGAGATGTTATAGGCCATAAAATATGTCTCAGCCTGTTCTCAGACTGAGGAGATAGGTAGTGAACTCATCTCTGTGTGAAACAGGTGAAGGACTAAGAATCAGGTCATCAGATAACCCTTCAGCTGTCAGAGGTTTGTGTGAGAGGCCCCTGTGTTAATAAGCTCATGCTTATTATCTCCAGAGCCTAGGAGAGAGCATATTTCTGTCTGTGGATGGATAATTGAAGATAATGTAGTGATTCATTTGCTTTTAAAAAGATATACCATGAAAGCAAAGTTGAGGGCAGAGAAACAATGAGTCGATGTTGCACCATTGTCTATCTGTAACTCCACTGTGTTGGTAGCCCTGGGACTAGTGGGAGGAGACTGGGTTCTGTGCGCTAAGAGATATGTCCCCTCCAGTCAGGTACTTCCTGACCTATAGGTTTCCTAATCTTAAAATGAGGTGAGCTCTAAGAACTTTCCTAGTTCTAAGATTCTAAATTCTTCTATATTTTTTTTATTTCCTGCTCTTAGTGTATTTGTTATAGTCTTAAAACTGTATATACTTGTGCGTCTGTTTGATCTGTTTACTTCCTTCACAAACCTCCTTTTGGATATCTCTGTATCTCTGTCTTAAGAGTTTTGATCAAATAAGTTGATTGTTACTGAACATATTTGACACACATCATTTCTGAGTATAAGCTCCCAGGGAGCAGAGACTTATTTTTGGTGTCTTCTAGTAAAAGGTAAATAATTGGAGTCGCTTAGTGCCAGAGGGGAAATAGCTCCAGGACTTTAGTGCCATTGAGGTAGGTGGTCCTTATGAGTCAGTGTCTTGACTTTTTCTCATGCCCTGTAATTGTCCCCTTCCATAACTGGAGCCGTTGGACATGAACATTCAGTGTTGGGTGCAGAAAGGGTTGAGTGAAGTGTGACTTGGTCCTCATGCATCTGTTCCTGCAGCGTAAAAAACAAGCTATGGCGACGAGTTTACACTGAACCTCTGTTCAGTATTGTATTCCCTTCCCCTGAATTTTATGTTGTTTCCTTCATATAGTGGGATTTCCTTCATGCCTGAGAATGGAGTATTTAATTATTAAAAAGGAAATCTACCCGCAGCTGGCCTGACGTTCACTGGGAACATTTGGCCCTGTTGTTGTGCCGCTATCTTTTCTCATGTGGAAAAAAGAGCCAATTAAATTTTCAAAGATGTGACCCTGAGCCAGATGCTCTCTTGAGGTAGCCCACATCCCGTTTGTAATGATCAAAAGAGCAGAGCAGTCCCTGTTGCCACATGACAGTCAGTGATGTCGTAGGTTTAGCTTCATCTGGGAGGAAATGCCAAGACTTTCATGTTGTCTGAAATTCATTTAAGTGGCATAGATTTATGATAACTGCTGTAAATGGAAGGCTTCTTTTCTTCTTCTTCTTAAAGATTTATTTATTTATTTGAAAGGCAGAGTTAGAGAAGGAGAGACAGAGGGAGAGAGATCTTCCATCTGCTGATTCACCCCGAAATGGACACAAGGCCCAGGCCTGGGCTGATCTGAAGCCAGAAGGCAGCAGCCTTTTCTGGGTCTCCCACGTGGGTGCAGGGGCCCAAGGACTTGGCCATCTTCTGCTGCTTTTCCCAGGCCACTAGCAGGGAGCTAGATTGGAAGTGGAGCAGGTAGGACTTGAGCCGGTGTCCACATTGGGGTGCTGGCACCACAGGTGGCAGCTTAACCTGTTATGCCACTGCACCATTCCCAGAGGGCTTTTCTAAAATAGACTATGCCTGGAAAGTCAACTTCTCATGTTTTTTCCTGGTAAAGATGAATTGTGATTATTTTATGTTTTTTTTTTTTTTTTTGAAAGTCAGAATTAAACAGAGGAGAGGCAGAGACAGAGACAGAGACAGAGACAGAGAGACAGAGAGAGAGGTCTTCCATCTGATGGTTCACTCCCCAGTTGGCTGCAATGGCCTGAGCTGCGCCAATCCGAAGCCAGGAGCCAGGAGTTTCCTCCAGGTCTCTCATGTGGGTGTAGGGGCCCAACAACTTGGGTCATCTTCTGTTGCTTTCCCAGGCCACAGCAGAGAGCTGGATCAGAAGTGGAGTAGCCGCGTCTCGAACTGGCGCCCGTATGGGATGCCGGCGCTTCAGGCCAGGGTGTTAACCTGCTGTGTCACAGCGCTGGCCCCACAGTTATCTTTTTTTTTTTTTTTTTTTTTTTGACAGGCAGAGTGGACAGTGAGAGAGAGAGACAGAGAGAAAGGTCTTCCTTTGCCGTTGGTTCACCCTCCAATGGCCGCCGCGGCCGGCGCACCGCGCTGATCCGATGGCAGGAGCCAGGAGCCAGGTGCTTCCCCTGGTCTCCCATGGGGTGCAGGGCCCAAGGACTTGGGCCATCCTCCACTGCACTCCCTGGCCACAGCAGAGGGCTGGCCTGGAAGAGGGGCAACCGGGACAGAATCCGGCGCCCCGACCGGGACTAGAACCCGGTGTGCCGGCGCCGCAAGGCGGAGGATTAGCCTAGTGAGCCGCGGCGCCGGCCCACTGTTATCATTTTTAAAAATAGAAATCTATGTACAAAATATTTTGAATCCAGGTTTTTATTCAGCTCATTTAAAAAATTAGTGTATCTGTGTTGCTATGATGCAAAGTGTTATGGTTATGGAGGTGAACACAACATAGATTTTGTTATTATGATGGATTTGGTCACAAGCAGGTTTAAGTCACTGCTTGAGCCCTTGGAACCTGGTGTCTTCATTGCCGCTTCTGTGGCTTCGTTCTCAGCAGGCTTCCTCAGCGCGGCCGAGCATGGCAACCTCAGGCTCAGTCACCCGGTCCTCACTCCATGGAGAGGGAGACTGCTCTTTTCCCCGCTCAGCTTAATGTGGTGTGTGGTGGTGGTTATGTGCCCAAACCTAGACCAGTCACTGGCCCGGAGGAGGCGGGGTTCTGAGTAGGCAGGCCTGAGGCATCCGTCTTCAAGCCTGTAGAGGGAGAATAGGGAAGGCAGGGGACCCTCCCCAGGGGGAGGATCAGACTCTGCACAACAGTCAGGGTGTCTGCTTGACACTCTCTGCCCTCAGACATCCTGTGGCCCAGTGGTGGAAGACAGAACGGAGATGTCAGTGGTGGAGGGGTACGGAGACGTCAGTAGTGGAGGGGTATGGAGACGTCAGTGGTGGGGGAGGGGTACGGAGACGTCAGTGGTGGGGGAGGGGTACGGAGACGTCAGTGGTGGGGGAGGGGTACGGAGACGTCAGTGGTGGGGGAGGGTACGGAGACGTCAGTGGTCGGGGAGGGGTACGGGGACGTCAGTGGTGGAGGGTACGGAGACATCAGTGGTGGAGGGGTACGGAGACGTCAGTGGTGGAGGAGGGGTACGGAGACGTCAGTGGTGGGGGAGGGGTACGGAGACGTCAGTGGTGGGGGAGGGGTACGGAGACGTCAGTGGAGGAGGGGTACGGAGACGTCAGTGGTGGGGGAGGGGTACGGAGACGTCAGTGGTGGAGGGTACGGAGACGTCAGTGGTTGGGGAGGGGTACGGGGACGTCAGTGGTGGAGGGGTACGGAGACGTCAGTGGTCGGGGAGGGGTACGGAGACGTCAGTGGTGGAGGGTACGGAGACGTCAGTGGTGGGGGAGGGGTACGGAGACGTCAGTGGGGGAGGGGTACGGAGACGTCAGTGGTGGGGGAGGGGTACGGAGACGTCAGTGGAGGAGGGGTACGGAGACGTCAGTGGTGGGGGAGGGGTACGGAGACGTCAGTGGGGGAGGGGTACGGAGACGTCAGTGGTCGGGGAGGGGTACGGAGACGTCAGTGGTGGAGGGGTACGGAGACGTCAGTGGTCGGGGAGGGGTACGGAGACGTCAGTGGTGGAGGAGGGGTACGGAGACGTCAGTGGAGGAGGGGTACGGAGACGTCAGTGGTGGGGGAGGGGTACGGAGACGTCAGTGGTGGAGGGTACGGAGACGTCAGTGGAGGAGGGGTACGGAGACGTCAGTGGTGGGGGAGGGGTACGGAGACGTCAGTGGTGGGGGAGGGGTACGGAGACGTCAGTGGTGGGGGAGGGGTACGGAGACGTCAGTGGGGGAGGGGTACGGAGACGTCAGTGGTGGGGGAGGGTACGGAGACGTCAGTGGTGGGGGAGGGGTACGGAGACGTCAGTGGAGGAGGGGTACGGAGACGTCAGTGGTGGGGGAGGGGTACGGAGACGTCAGTGGTGGAGGGTACGGAGACGTCAGTGGAGGAGGGGTACGGAGACGTCAGTGGTGGGGGAGGGGTACGGAGACGTCAGTGGTGGGGGAGGGGTACGGAGACGTCAGTGGTGGGGGAGGGGTACGGAGACGTCAGTGGGGGAGGGGTACGGAGACGTCAGTGGTGGGGGAGGGTACGGAGACGTCAGTGGTGGGGGAGGGGTACGGAGACGTCAGTGGTGGGGGAGGGGTACGGAGACGTCAGTGGGGGAGGGGTACGGAGACGTCAGTGGTGGGGGAGGGTACGGAGACGTCAGTGGTGGTGGAGGGGTACGGAGACGTCAGTGGGGGAGGGGTACGGAGACGTCAGTGGTGGGGGAGGGGTACGGAGACGTCAGTGGTGGGGGAGGGGTACGGAGACGTCAGTGGGGGAGGGGTACGGAGACGTCAGTGGTGGGGGAGGGTACGGAGACGTCAGTGGGGGAGGGGTACGGAGACGTCAGTGGAGGAGGGGTACGGAGACGTCAGTGGTGGGGGAGGGGTACGGAGACGTCAGTGGTGGGGGAGGGGTACGGAGACGTCAGTGGTGGGGGAGGGGTACGGAGACGTCAGTGGGGGAGGGGTACGGAGACGTCAGTGGTGGGGGAGGGTACGGAGACGTCAGTGGTGGGGGAGGGGTACGGAGACGTCAGTGGGGGAGGGGTACGGAGACGTCAGTGGTGGGGGAGGGGTACGGAGACGTCAGTGGTGGGGGAGGGGTACGGAGACAGTAGTGGTGGAGGGGTACGGAGACGTCAGTGGTGGTGGAGGGTACGGAGACGTCAGTGGTGGTGGAGGGGTACGGAGACGTCAGTGGTGGGGGAGGGGTACGGAGACGTCAGTGGTGGTGGAGGGGTACGGAGACGTCAGTGGAGGAGGGGTACGGAGACGTCAGTGGTGGTGGAGGGGTACGGAGACGTCAGTGGTGGTGGAGGGTACGGAGACGTCAGTGGTGGTGGAGGGGTAGTGGTGCTGTGATGGGGATCACAGGCTGCCTTGGAGCACCTGGAGGGAGTGTTTCACTACGCAGTAAGCTTGTAAGAGTGATGAACAGTGGCAGTCAAGGCACTTAAAATAACAGGGTTAAAAAACGCAACATTGCCCTTAATGGCATTTTGGGCATTCTCCTGCCCCAGACTTGTTGAAGTACACATTTCAGCCAGTGGCTGCTGCTGGTTCTTTCCGGTCCTGGTCCACACTAGAAGAGAATGACTGAAGTCACACTGCGCCAAGGCTGGGCAGTGGCCATTTCACCTCCTACGTCCTCTGCATAATGTAGCACCCCATATCTCCTGGTGATAGGGCTGGCTGGATAACTGTGATATGGAAACAGCCATACTATGTGGCAAATTTGGTGGAGAGCGGAGAGGTTGCAGGTTGGAAGGTGAGCCCAGCCCAGGGACCTGGACCACTACTCTGAGAAGAGCCAGGACCAGAGGGCCTGTGTGGGGCTGGGAGTCAGAGGTGGGAAGGACACTCGGAGGTAGGAGTGATCCCAGAACAACATGGCTTTCCTTTTTTTATTTTAAAGATTTATTTATTTGAAAGGCAGAGATAATAGAGAGAAAGTGAGAGAGAGAGAGCGAGCGAGCAAGCACGTGAGAGCGCTATCTTCATCTGCTGATTCACTCCGCAAATGGCTACAGTGGCTGGGGTTGGGCTGGGCCAAAGCCAGGAGGCAGGATTTTCTTCTGAGTCTCCCAGGGGGGCGGCAGGGGCCCAAGTACTTTGGTCTTCTTCTGCTTTCCCACGTGCATCAGCAGGGAGGTAGATTGGAAGATGGAACTAAACTTTTGCTCATATGGGATGCTGGCCTTGCCGACAGCATTCTAATCTGCTGTGCCACAATGCCGGCTCCACAGTATGGCTTTTGAGATCAGCCTCTTTTTTTTTTTTTTCCAGGCAGAGTGGACAGTGAGAGAGACAGAGAAAAAGGTCTTCCTTTGCCGTTGGTTCACCCTCCAATGGCCGCCGCGGCTGGCGCGCTGCGGCCGGCGCACTGCGCTGATCCGATGGCAGGAGCCAGGTGCTTCTCCTGGTCTCCCATGGGGTGCAGGGCCCAAGTACTTGGGCCATCCTCCACTGCACTCCCTGTCCACAGCAGAGAGCTGGCCTGGAAGAGGGGCAACCGGGACAGAATCCGGTGCCCCGAGCAGGACTAGAACCCAGTGTGCCGGCGCCGCAAGGTGGAGGATTAGCCTAGTGAGCCGCGGTGCCGGCCAAGATCAGCTTTGATGATGACAAAGATTTGTCCTGGAGCTATGGAGCATTGACTCACTTTGTAGACTTCTCATGTGGGTTATGGATAAATGCTGTTCTTGTGCAGGTATAAGCCCTCCTGAGGGGATGGGTATTAACCTTGCTCTCATGGGGGGATAGCATTTCAAGAGTTCCCAGAACTAGGTGGGCAGCCTTCTCCATGTTCATGTGTAGGACAGAGTCTTGTGGGGCTGTGTGAACAGCATCACTCGTGTTCGTGTGTAGGACAGTGTCTCGTGGGGCTGTGTGAACAGCATTGCCCGTGTTCGTGTGTAGGACAGTGTCTCGTGGGGCTGTGTGGACAGCATCGCCCGTGTTCATGTGTAGGGCTCAGTTACAAGAGGGTCCTGGGACTCAGGGTACGTGAATGCAGAAGCCAGGAGCGCTTAGGTGTGTCTGTTCCCGAGGGTTGAATCAAGCTCATTGTGTGGACACTTCTGGGAGAGCCATGCACTTCCAGTCAGCTGGGAACCTCTTTGCTGGTATTGTTCTTGTAGAGCAGTAGTTGCTTCCAATGTTGCCTGACTCATTCCCCAGGCAGCCACATTGAGCCCTCATGTCAGTGAAGATGTTCCGCTGTCCTTGCGCCTGGCCTTCCCACCTGGAGTTCAGCCTTAGGATGCATTTCTCTTGCTCTCTCGCTCTCGCTTTCTCACTCTCTCCCGTTCTCTCTTATATCCACCAGGAGAGTAGATGATTCCACCTTTCTGCCCTTTCCACCAAACACCCTGACCACGTGGTCCCAGGGAGCCCTCGTGGCTTACTGTGTGTAGCACGTGCTGGGCCTGTGGTTGCCTGCTTTCCATGATATTTAGGGATGCGAGCACGTCTCGCTCCTCTGGTTTCTGAGGGACTGATGAACTGCTGGAGGTGGCCCAGATGAAGTCAGACTAAAGAGGCAGTGAATTGTAGCGCTCACTGTATTTTAAAAGCCTATCTGAGAACCTGATGCACTTTAGAGGGATGAGTTTACATAAGTTTGCAGTATTTATCAAAATGAGTCACAAACTCATTCTCTTGCTCATTTACACACACTTTAGATCTGAATCCTGGAAGCTAGCTAGTCTTTTGTTTATATAGCCTGAGTTGTCTGTGGAAGGAAAAATATTTCTGTCTGGTTATCCATTCAGGGATGTAATTACATAGCCAACTTGGTAGCTTAAGCATGTAAGTCTCTGAGAATAATTAAACCACTAAATATATAATATGTGTTTTAGATTTTGTGTTTGAAACGTTAAAGTGAAAACGAAAGATCTTGTGCTTGGTTGTCCGTGTTTACTGACCTTTTGAAGAAGTGGCTTAAAGGCACCATGGCATAAACAGACACAGGGTTTGGAGTCAGACCTTGAATCAACCTTAGTTCCATCAAGCACTTGCTGTGGAGTCTTCAGCACGGCTCCTCAGTTAGAAAGCAGGGATATAAAATCACACAGGCTGTTGTGAGGATTAGTATAAGGTATATCTTGTATATAAAACATCTGATACCGTTTGAGATGCGCAGTAAGTGGTAACTGCTAGGCTTCCTGCGATGAATAGTGAGGTGAATACACTTCTGTGGGTATATGTAGCTTTATTATACACTGGGGCTGACCTCTTAGGGCCACCAGCCCCTCCTGATGGCTGTTTCTGTCTTCGTCTTCTGCCCCTCTCTTTGTGGTGGGTGCTCCTGCCCACTGGCCTTCCTGGAGTGAGCTGAGCTGTGTGTTGCCTTGGGACCTAGGCGCTTAGCATCAGATCTCGCTGGTTACGGCCTTCTTGGCACTAAATTCCACTTTATTTAAGGTGACTTGGGAGAGGTGTTCGCTGATCGCAGTGTCACAAGTTATCCATTCTCAGGCTATCTTTCCCATCACTATTAGACTTTTTCTTTCCTGAAAGATTACTAGATTCTTTCATTTCTCTGTTTATCCCATCAAATGCCAACTCTCTTATCTAGATTTTTTCCCTTGGACTTAGTCATTTGAGCACTTATGTTTTATATACAATATTTACAAATCCCTTTCCATACTGAGATTCTATGTTTCTAGTGATTGGTCTCTTTCACAGCATAAACCTAAATAAATGGATTTCATCAATACCAAATACTGGCTCTCTTCATACTTCGTGTTGCATGTTGGCCTGTCTGTCCGTGTGTGCTTAGACAGAGCTCAGACAGGTGTGAGCGTGTTGTTTGAACGTTGTGTATTTTTATGTACGAATGGTCCCAAGTTGTGAGCAGTGCTGCTGCTCAAGTATGTGTGCACCCACACACTCCCATAGGCACCTTGTTGAAAAGCCAGAGTGACGTGAGGCCTGGAGGCTCGGCTAAACCATTCCTTCAACGCAGAACTGACTTCTGTCTCAGACTGCTGCTCAGCTGCTGCGTCAGACTAGTGGTTGTCGCCCTGCACCCGGTACTGTGTGCACCAGCTCTCACAAGTTTGTGTTTAGGGCTGAGGCTGAGCACGTGTCAGTGAGTGTTGGCTCCTGACTAGAAGGGGCTTAGTGCCTGTTTGTGCAGATTAACCACAAGTAAGAATAAGGCTTATTTTTCAAGTAACACTGTTTTCATTTACGAGTGATAGTTGTGGGTTGTATTCTTAAGATAGGAAGAATCACTGGTGGTATTTCCTGGGAACTACTCTTGGTAGTTATGTCCCCTTTGAGAACTGTAATTGTGGGCTTCACAGGTTTAGTCAGCCTATGTAATTCGGGGATTGTCTATATCGGCAGAGCTGATGGATTTGTCATGTAGCGAGTAAGGAACATCTTTTTAAATGTTGTACAAAAGTATTACTATTCTACATTATTTGTTTAAGCATTTACTCATTAGGTACATTATGAAAAAACTTTTAAAGATTTTTTTTTTATTTGAAAGGCAGAGTTAGAGGGAGCGATAGAGAGGTCGTCCTTCTGCTGGTTCACTCCCCAAATGGCTGCAATGGCTGAGACTGGGCCAGGCTGAAGCCAGGATCCAGGAGCTTCATCCAGGTCTCCCATGTGGGTGCATGCTTTCCCAGGCACATTAGCAGGGAGCTGATTGAAAGTGGAGTAGCTGGAACTCAAACTGGCACCCACAGGGGATGCCAGCATTACAGGTGGCGGCTTAACCCATTATGCCACAGTGCCAGCCCTGAAAATACTTTCAAATTTTCCTTATGATGAAGCATTACTCTCTTTGTACAAATTCCCTGGGGATTTTATGTATTATGGAGCTACAGTCTCCAAAGTGAGATTAATAGTTTTTGTTGTATAGTTTTGGATTTTCTTTGGAAGAATTGGCCAAATGATGAGCATCATTTTTTTTTTAAAGATTTATTTATTTATTTGAAAGTCAGAGTTACACGGGGCAGGGGGGGAGAGGTAGGTAGGTAGGTAGGTCTTCCGTCTGCTGGTTCACTCCTCAATTGGCCTCAACGACTGGAGCTTTGCCGATCTGAAGGCAAGAGCCAGGAGTTTCCTCCAGGTCTCCCACATGGGTGCAGGGGCCCAAGGACTTGGGCCATCTTCCACTGCTTTCCCAGACCATCGCAGAGTTGGATTGGAAGTGGAGCAGCCGGAACTCGAACTGGTGCTCACATGGGATGCCAGCACTGCAGGTGGTGGCTTCACCCGCCGCTACACCACAGTGCTGGCCCCTGAGCATCATTTAAAATTTTTTTTTATTTTTGTTATGCTCTGGAGTCTGGAAATTCTAGATCTTCTGGAGTCTTACTTTTTTGCTGTTGTTAATTAAGAGGTGTAAATACTATATTGTGGCTTTAGTTTTTACTTCCCCATTTTTATTTATATTGAAATTATTTATTTGAAAGGCAGAGCAACAGAGAGAGGAGTAGGGATAGAGAGAGGGTGGATGAGATCCTCCATTCACGGGAGTCAGGTGGGGCCAGGCTGAAGCCAGCAGCCAAGAACTCCATCCAGGGCACCTGTGTGAGTGGCGGGGGCCCAATCCCTTGGGCTGCATTGGCTGGAGGCTGGTTTGGAGATGGAGCATCTGGGGCTTGAATTGATACTCTAATGTGGGATATCAGCAATGCAGAGGGTGGGTTAATCTGCTGGGCTGCTTTATTAATTCATCCTTATTAATTAGATTGGCCCCTTTATTAATTAGATTGGAATGTTAAGATAATTTATCATCTGTGTGGACTGATACTGTTTCTTTAATTTTTGAGAGAGTAGTAAATTTTTTATTTATCTGAGAGAGAAAAGTTTTCATCATTGTTTCACTGTCCACAAGGCGCAGTGAGGACAGTGTGAGAGCAGGTTCAGACCAGCTGAGTGATCACAGTTTAGGTAGTGAATAAAAGTGTGAGAAGAGTTTTGCAGCTGGGAGAGTAGGTGGGACCTTGAGTACCAAGTCAGGGTTGATGTCAAGGTTGATGACGGGAGGCAGCTGGAGGCATGAACGCAGGGCCTGACCTGATTTATTTGCAATAGCCGAAGCTCTGTTGATGTTAGTGTATGTTCTGAATTGAAGGAGACACGGGACTGGTAGCAAGGACCTTGATTAAAAGATATTTCCAAGAATCTAGGCAAAAAGAATGTGCCTAGCCATTGATAATGAAGAGGGCAAATGTGAAAGATATGGACACCATGAAATTTCTGGATTGTTGACAGGCTTGGTGTGGCTGGCAGTTAAGGAGAGTGGAGCCCAGAACAACTCTAATTGATGAGTGGAGCCTGTTGAGCAATATGGATGCTATCGACTTCATTTGGGGATATGCTGCATTTGAGGGTCAGATTATTTAAAATCTATTAAAAATTCAAGTTCAAATTTATACATACAACAACATGAATGGCTGCCAAGAATATTATACTGAATGAATGAAGCCAGACACAAATGACTACATATAGTGTTTGATTCCATTTTTTATGAAACTCTAGACAGAAAGCAGATCAGTAATGGCATGGGGGCACTGAGTAGGTAGGAGTACAAGAGGATTTTTTTTTAAAAGATTTTTATTTTTATTTATTTGAAAGAGTTACAGATAGAGGTAGAGCAAGAGAGAGAGAGAGAGAGAAGGCTTCCATCCGCTGGTTCACTCCCCAGATGGCCACGATGGCCGGAGCTAAGCCAATCTGAAGCCAGAAGCCAGGAACTTCTGGGCCTCCCATGTGGGTACAGGGGCCCAAGGACTTGGGTTATCTTCTACTGTTTTCCCAGACATTAGCAGAGAGCTAGATCAGAAGAGGAGCAGCCAGGACTCAAACCAGCACCCACATGGGATGCTGGCACTGCAGGCCTGGAGCTATAACCCACTGCACCACAGTGCTGGCCCTGGGATGAAGGGTTCTTGATTGTGGTGGTAGTTATGTGGATGTATAAAAATGTGTCAGAAATCACTGGAAGATATACTTTGTGCATCTTATTGAATGTAAAGTATACCACAATAAGTGCAGTTTTAAGACCTCAGGTTCAAGAGGGAAGGTCTGGGTCAGTGGACATTTGGGAGTTTAGTACAGTTTAAGTTGTGGTTGAAATTGCAGAAGTGGATAAGATGATTGAACCCAAGTGCTGAGGTTGAGAAGAGGACCAAGGATAGAGCCTAGGGGATTCCAGGCTTTAGGATGGAGGAGGAAGGAAGAGCCTTTGAAGAAAACGCAAACATGGCGTGAGTCCACCAGAGAGCAGGGACAGGAAACTAAGAAGTAGAGTGTCGTGCTGGAGGGGCCAGAAATAATGTTTGCAAAGGTATCAAGAGAGAGACTTTGGAGGCCGTTACTTTTCAGTGAAATTGTGATGCGCATGTTGAGTTGAGTGCTGGCAGAGTGGGGAAGACACGTGCAGACCACCCTTTCATGAATTCTGGCCAGGAATGGGACCAGTAACAGCGCAGAGAGGCGGGTGGGGACTCAGGGTCTGATTCTTGATGGCTTCAGGGTCTTTTATTAGGTTGAGGGGCCCTGGTAGAAGAGGGCAGATCACAGATGTAGGTGGTTGGTGGCCAAGGGCCCTCAGGACAGGCAGTCAGCGGTGTGAGGATGAGCAGACGGGCAGGGCAGAGAAGCTGGTCAGCAGTGTGGTGACCTAGAGTGGCTCCTAGAGAAGGACCAGGCCAAGGCCAAGGGAACGAGGCTCACTGAGACCAGAAGCCGCCAGGGCCTCTGACTGGGGAGGCTGAGCCCAGCAACCTGAGGACAGGCGTCACCGTTTCCGTTTCCGTTTCCGTTTCCGAAAAACAGATTTCTGTCCCCAGTACCCTGAGTAATCCCGGCTCACATTTCCTGAGCCTGGTTTCTGAGAGGCTGTGGGATGCAACATCTGTCAGGCTCCAAGGAGTGCCTGAGGTTCCTCCGCAGGGTGGGTGCCATAGCCCTTTGCCTCTCCCTGGTGACATACCCTCCCTGAAGACATAGCTGCTGAGAGCTGGATCTGCAGTTGACTTTGTTCTTGAGTCGAGGTTTTATTTGTCTAAAAGCAAGAGTCTTGCCTGAAGAGAACTTGCTTTCTTGGATGAAACGCCTGAGAGGTTTTGCAGCTCCATTTTTTTTTTTTTTTAATTTTCACAGCAGCCTTTTCTTTTCTTTTCTTTTCTTTTTTTTTAAGATTTATTTATTTACTTGAAAGAGTTACACACAGAGAGAAGGAGAGGTAGAGAGAGAGAGAGAGAGGTCTTCCATCCGCTGGTTCACACCCCAAATGGCTGCAATGGCTGGAGCTGCGCTGATCCGAAGCCAGGAGCCAGGAGCTTCTTCCAGGTCTTCCACATGGGTGCAGGTGCCCAAGGACTTGGGCTGTCTTCTACTGCTTTCCCAGGCCATAGCAGAGAGCTGGATCGTAACAGAAGCAGCTGGATTCAAACTGGCGCCCATAAGGGATGCCGGTACTGCAGGCAGTGGCTTTACCCACTACCGTACAGCACCAGCCACTTGCAGCTGCTTTTACCGGTTGGGGTGGGTAGAGGCCTGTGTCAGCTTTGAATCCGGGGTGCCAGGCCAAAGTCGTTTGTGGTTTGTGTTCTACTAGGCATTTTGAAATGTAAACGTTTGCCTCTGGAGGACCATTCCCAGGGATCAGTATTGGCTTGTACGCATGTCTCCGATCCGGTGGAAAACTGGCCACGCAGCAAGCAGCAGTGCCACGGATGCTCAGCGATGCCATTCGGTGAACAGAACAGCCGCGCCCCCTCGTGGGTTTCCTGGTCGGCCACCTACGTGGGTGGGGTGTTTGGAACCCAAGGTGTCTGTCTATGCGGAGGACTTGTCTTACCCTGCAGTGGCACTCCATGGCCCTGCCACCTGCAGCCCCCACTTTGACCATCTCCAGCCACTGGGGTTTGCTGGGCAAAACCAGGCCCAGAGCCTTTACTTCCCTCTGTGCTGCTGGCTCCACTCTCTGACCCCCTCATTGTTTTTCTTGTAGCGTCAGGGCCGCGTTATGTACTGTATTCAGAAAGCATGAATTTCTGAAGATCTGTCAGAGTCAGAGTGTTAGCTACGCACTTAGTAAGGAGGTGAAGTTGGCCACCTCCCTTTGCTGTTGTGAGCTAAGTGAGCCTGTTCCGCCACACGGGCGTGCTCTGACCACTTAGCAGCAGCACACGGGTGTTCGTTGTGTAAAATATGAATCAGAGAGGCCCCTGACTTTGAGCTTTCTCCCTCCACCCAACAACTGATTTCTCAGAATCTTCTCTGTCAAAACCGCTAGGGAAGTTGGAGAGGGAAAGAGAGGCTTGGACCTGAGAACCCTTGTTTTTGTTTTTTAGAAGAGAGAGAGAATATGAACATGCGAGCGGCAGTAGCCTGTGAGCACACTCCTGTTCACTGATTCACTCCCCAGATGGCCAGGGCTGGGCGGGGCTGGGGACTCAGTCCAGGCCTGTCACTGGAGCCGTCACTCCCGCCGCCCAGGGTCTGCATTAGCAGGAAGCTGGAGTCCGGAGCCAGAGCTGGGCATTGAACTAGGCACACTCTATTGTGAAGTGGCTGGGCTACATGCCTGCCCCGCTATGATGTATATTTTTTAACCTCATTAAAACATTAATTAAGAGAAATACAGGCCTGTGAATGCTTATTAGAGACTAATATGATTCAAAATGCACATTGATTAGTTTATGTATTTGAGAAAGAAGGAGTTCCTGTCTGCTGGTTCACTTCTCAAATGCTCACAATGTCTAGGCTGAAGCCATGGGTCAGGAACTCAACCCAGGTCTCCCACATGAGTGACAGGGACCCAATTACTTGAGCCTTCATCACTGCCTCCCAGGGTGTGTAATAGCAGAAAGTTGGAGACAGGAACCAGAGTCATGTGTCTGACCCAGACAGTCTGTTACAGGATATCTTAACTACTAAGTGCAGTGCCACCCCTCAGTGTGTAAGTCGTCAGTAAGCATTGTGCCCAGATTCCTCTACCCTCACCTAAGTGGGCTATCTTATTCTTTCAAACAAACCCATGCGTCTTAATGGTAGTCACACATAGTACTTTATTTAATTGGTCCATTTGGTTTGAAAAATGTGGATTTATGTCTTGTTTAGTGCAGTTAGCAACGGTTTTGCAATGAGAACTTCAGTGTCATTTCTTGGTGTCATTATGGGTAGCAAGAGATAAAAAATAAGTATGTTGGTTCCTGTAATAGAATAAGAGTCCTCTAAAGAATAGTT
Source organism: Oryctolagus cuniculus (assembly GCF_051225735.1). NCBI lineage: Eukaryota > Metazoa > Chordata > Mammalia > Lagomorpha > Leporidae > Oryctolagus > Oryctolagus cuniculus. The sequence goes on along the minus strand of NC_142871.1, from coordinate 9,468,638 downwards.
AGTTAATCTCACATCTGCTTAGTGTTGTGTATGAAAAAAAAAACCTACGAGAAATGGACTGTTCTTCAAGGATGGGAGGCATACTCCGTAGAGCATGGAAAATTCTAGAGTAAGTGCACTGTGATAGTTTAGAGGAAAGCTCTTAGTTTGATGTTGGAGAACTCTTTTCAAACAGGAGCAGGTGTTATGGCCCAGTGGGGTAAGCTGCCCCGAGTGCCAGTTCTAGTCCTGGCACCTCTGCTTCTGATCCGATTTTTTGCTAATGCATCCTGAGAGGCAGCAGATGGTGACTCAAGTGCTTGGGCCCTGCCACCCAGGGGGCAGCCTGGATGGAGTTCTGGGCTTCTGACTTCAGCTTGGCCCAGCCCTGTTGTGGGCATTTGGGAAGGAAACCAGCAGATGGAAGATCTGTCTCTCTCTCTCTCTCTGTTCCTGTGTCTTTCAAATAAATAAATAAATAGAAAGATAGGCGATGGAGTTTTCTGACTGAAGCTTGTTCCCTGACGGGGCAGTTATAGGGATGTGAGAAGAGAAGCAGTTTAGCCTTGGGTGAGGGCTTGGGAGGAATGAGGCGGGGGACAGGGTCTTTGGGAAGCACATGCTAAACTAAAATGCTGCAGCTTTCTTCCTAGGCAGTGGTCAGCCGCGTTCATTCCATGCGTACTACCTTTTAGTGTAGATTATTTCACACGGAATAAAAAAGAGATCTGTTGGGGGCCAGCACTGTGGTGTAGTGGATAGGGCTGCCACCTGCGGTGCCAGCATCCCATGTAGGTGCCGGTTTGGGTCCCAGCTGCTCCACTTCTGGTCTAGCTCTCTGCTATGGCCTGGGAAGGCAGTGGAGGATGGCCTGGATGCTTGGGCCCCTGCACCTGCATGAGAGACCTGGAGGAGGCTCCTGGCTCCTGCCTTTGGATCGGCACAGCTCCGGCTGTTGCGACCAGTTGGGGAGTGAACCAATGGGTGGAAGATCTCTCTCTCTCTCTGCCTCTCCTTCTCTCTCTATGTAACTCTGACTTTCAAATAAAATAAATAATTTTTTTAAAGAGATCTGTTGCTAATTGTTTTTGTTAACATGGATTTCTGAACCCTCTGCTTCGCCTCCTTAGAGGGAAAGGAGATGTTCTCTCACTCTGTTCACGGTGTTGTGTGCTGATGGTACTTTGGGGCAAACACTTCCTCTTTGTGTGTGTGTGTGGGGGGGGGAAGAATCCTTCTTTGCTGATTAGTGCTCTGTTCCTTCCAGGCACTCCAACCTGGAATGTGGGTGTTCCAAGCAGCAACTTAACCACTGGTCTAGATTGCCTGATTGCCTGCTCCATGAGTTCTTTTCTTAACTAGAGGATTAGTGTTAAATTTCTTTGACTCTGATGTGAATCCCTAGTTTGTTTATAAAGTTTCTTCCTCAAATCATTTAGCATCTTAACGGTTTTCCTTGTTTAGTGATCCAAGCCACTTTCTTTTTAAAATCGATGCACGTCACTTCTTATTGTAAAAGAGAAGGCCTGGGTGATCATCTTTGCCTTCCATCTGCAGGGAGCATGTGGGGAAGCCTCTTGGCCTCTGAGGAGCCGGCGTTCTGTCATCGCGTCCACGCCTGTGGCGCCTTTTCCTTGGCAGAGTGTGTGCTCCTCCAAATTACGTCAGCTTAGCTTAGAACACGTTCCAGTCATCAACAGTAACATTTTAGGTTCCTTATTCATTTTGCCTCAGGAATATTCAAACTCTTCAGCTTTGAAACTTTGTCTAGTAGTTGAAAGACTTGTTTGACATCAGTGTTACTGAATTCTACACAGAGGGACTCATCACATCGTTGAAATAGCTGTTTCATAACTGTCCCATGTCTAAAAATACACAGCTGGGTAGCATTAGCTCTTGCCCAGGGATACGAATCCACATTCTGGGTTAAATGCACTGGCTCTGACAAAAGCTGTCTCCAGTCTGCCCTGCACACTGACTTCCATAGAAGCCACGAGGCTTCTTATGGTGAAGTCTGATAAGCATTGTAATTCCTGACAGCTAAAATACACATGCTGTGCATGGTGTTTGTCCAGGTTCAGTCAGCCAACACTGAGGAATTTTGTAATTTTATTATATATCTCTGCACATTTGCTGCCTGGGGTTATAGAAGGTCTCTCTCTGCACTTAACACAGAAAGTATTGTAGAGTGAGTCTGACTTGAAACTGTATACCGGGGCCGGCACCGTAGCTTAGCAGGTAAAGCTGCCACCTGCAGTGCCAGCATCCCATATGGACACTGGTTCGAGTTCCGGCTGCTCTACTTGTGATCCAGCTCTCTGCAACGGCCTGGGAAAGCAGTAGAGGATGACCCAAGTCCTTGGGCCCCTGCAGCCACATGGGAGACCTGGAGGAAGCTCCTGGCTTCAGATCGGCGCAGCTCCGACTGTTAAGGCCAACAAAACGATAGAAGACCTCTCTCTCTCTCTCTCTCTCTATCTGCCTCTCCTTCTCTCTCTGTGTAACTCTGACTTTTAAATAAATAAGTAAATCTTTAAAAAAAAAAAAAAAGAAAACTGGGAACCTGGTTGCAGTATCTGTGTTAGGATCTGCTGCTGTAATTTAAATAGGATAGAGCCTCCAAACTTAGGCAAGCCTCTGACTCACAAAGTGTAAGTTAACGGTGCTAAGAGGGTTGAAGCTTAATCCAGGTATGGTGTTTAGGAGGTGGGCCTGGAGAGAAGTCTAGGTCACTGGGGGTATGCCCTTGGAAGGTTGTTCTCATAAGAGGGTTGATTATAAAACCTGACTGGGGTCCAACCATGCTCTCTGCTTCCCGGATCACCATGTGGTTCCTTCTCCACACAGCCTCTGCCATAGCCATCCTGCAGCCTTGCCATTACCAGATGCCATACTGGTGGGGCCTTCCTGATCTTGGACACCCCAGACCATGAGCCAGCATAAACCTCCTTCTTTCATAAGCATCTTATCCTAGGTATTCTGTTGTAATGAAATCTGACTAATGCAGAGTTGGAGAGTGTTGCCCAGCTATCTACTGTTTGGGATTATGATCTTTTATTCCCTGTACTAGCACATGAAAAGCTTTAGAACCTCATGTTACTGCCTCTGTGTGTAAGTCACAATTTTTGGAGCCTGAAAATAAGCAGAGAGTAGCTCTGCAGTCCAGAGGTGGAGGCTTGGAAATGATTTTATTGAGGAATGTGTTAACATCTTACTGGATTTACAAAGAAATTGTTATTTGGAAACGAGTCATTGTTACATCTTGGAGACTTTAGACACTTATTTTTTATTCACTGAGAGTATCAGCTAATTTTTATGTCTTTATTTCAGTGTGTAGTTCCATCTAAGTTAACAATGTGATGGCCACATGTGTTTTGCTTTTATTAAATCTGTATACACACAATTGATATTTGCAGAGTCTTTCCTAAATGCATATTAAAATGATAAAATATTTTTTAAAAGATTTATGTATTTATTTGAAAGATAGAGTGACAGAGAGAGATCTTCCATCTTCTGGTTCACTCCCCAAATGACCACAGTGGTCAGGACTGGGCCAGACCCAAGCTAGGAGCCAGGAGCTTCTTCCCCAGTCTCCTGTGTGGGGTGCAGGGGTCCAGGCACTTGGGATGTCCTCTACTGCTTTGATCCAGGGAGCTGGATCAAAAGTGGAGCAGCCGGGATTTGAACCGGCACCTAGATGGGATGTTAGCAATGCATATCATGGCTTTAACCCACTGGGCCACAGAGCTGGCCCTCCAGAATATTGAAATAATTAATACAATATGAAGAGAAAAGTTTAGCTTTGTTTGGAGATGTACAACAGAATCTCTTCATTTATGGGAAGATTATCAAAATTTCTCCTTTAGAAATAGGTGACAAAATTGTTTTGTGTTAAATATGGAGGAAATAGAAAATATTGGTGAGGACCAGGTAATTTAACCAAGGAAATGCACAGCAAGCGAGATGACTAATAAATGACTTCTCATGGAATTCGTCTTCATTCTTATCACACTCTAGGGACCCTTTAAAATTTAGAATGAAGAAATGAAGACGTGAATATTCTGAACACTATTTTGATAAAATTTAGGAGCTGTCAGCTTGTGGAAACTTACATTTTACCTGGAAGTGCAAATATAAAAATATAAAATTGAAAGATTAGGAGACAGTGAGTTAAGCTTAGGGAAAATAGTACTAAACTGGTAGTTAACATCTCCCTCAGCCATTAATTACTTATGAAACTTAAATCCTTGATTTTCTCTTAGCTTCTTGCTTTTTAAATTAGGCTTTTATTATTTTTATTGAAGTTATCTACCTTTATTAATTCTTCTAGTATCTGTGTATAGAAGGTAAAGCTAGTCTTTATATTTCAGGAAAAGTTTGTTTCCTCCTCACCATTCCTGGACGTGGCATTCTGTTTGGCTTGACTTTCCCTTGGCCCTTGCCTGCTGGTTGGAGTTCTGCCAGGCTGGTTAGCACTCCTGACTCCTCCACTGGCAGCTTTTGATGCTTTGCTTTGTCCTCAGTGTTCCGCAGCCTCACTGCAGCCTTCCCAGGAGAGGATTTCTTTTTACCCGGTCTCTGCTTGGCATTCATTCGTTGTGAGCTTTCACTATCAAGGCTGACCTCTTCAATTCTGGGAAACTTTCAGCATTAGTTCTAAGATTGCTTCGCCACCATACTGTAGAGCATCATTTCCAGAAACGCTGTTAGGTTTTCTTCTCAGTCCACCTGGTATTTACTTTACTGTATGTGTTTCACCTCCTCACTGTATTCCACGTAGGTATCAAGCTACTGGTTTTCTTTTTGATCGTGGCTGGTGTTGAGTTTCTCCCATCCATTGAGCTTTAAGTCAGTGACCATATTTTTCATTTTCAGGATTTCAAGTAGGTTTTTGTTTTCAAATTTACCTCTTCTTGATTCATTATCTTTCTGATGATGTTTCCAAAAACTTCCTCTTTGCTTTTGGTTATTTTTCTGTCATATCTCTTGAAGGTCTTAACTCATAACAGTTTTCAGTTGGCCATGTTTTCGTTTTATCAGTTACCTTCTGATGCTGAGTTTTGGTCAGTCTTTGTTGAAGTTGGTTTCTCTTGCAAGTTTGAGCTTTTAGTTAAAAGGCCTGTCTCAAGTGGGAATCCTCCCAGCTCCCGTCTCTGTGTGGTAGTTTTGCTGTTGTCCCAAGCCCTCTCTGGATCCCTGGTTCAGAACCAGATCTTAATTCGGAGGTTTAGGTGTCTGCCATCTTGCTGGAAGGCTGAAGCAGCTCTGCTCGCTGGGCGGGCTGCAGACTCTCTGTGCTGCTTCCTGCTGGTCCACATACGAGACTGCATCACCCTGGGCAGTGCTCACCAGTGTCTTCTCTGGTTCTTCTCACAAGTGCATTGATGTGTCCCCTGCCTACCCTGGTGTGGGCCTTTGGCTGCTGGTTCCACTACAGGCCTCACCCTGTTTTGTTTAGTTTCTTTTTTCTGTCTTTTTAAAAGATTTATGTATTTACTTGAAAGGTAGAGTGATGTGGGAGTGGGGGAAGAGAGAGAGGTCTTCCATCCGCCGGGCTTGTTCATGCCCACGTTGGCCGCAGCGGCCAGGACGCCTACAGGCCAAAGCTCAGAGTGCATCCAGTTCTCCCACGTGGGTGTCAGGCAGCCACGTTCTTGGGCCATCCTCCACTGCCTTTCCAGGCACACTAGCAGAGAGCTGGATCAGAGGCAGAGTAGATGGGACTTAAACCCAGGCTCCGATACGGGATGCTGGCGTTGTAGGCAGTGGCTTAGCTCACTGTGCCACACCACCACCGTGCCTGTCCTCCTCATGCCACCCTCTACTGGTTCATATGCTGTTGCTGGCATTGGGAGCACTGAGTGCTATTTAAAACCTGAGCCCCCAAAGCATCTTGCCCAGAAAGTCTGTGCCTTAGTTTCTTTGTCTTCACTAAGGAGTCTTTGAGGGTCCTTTCCTACTGCAGAGTCCCACTTTCCCAGGCACACCATGCAGTGAGAGAAGTTACTTGTGGAGTTGGGTGTTTGGTGTGTTGTTTTCAGCTCCATCACTTTCTTGTTCTTATGGACCTGAACCAAGCAAGCTTGAGAATTGTTGACTCAAAAGATGCCCAAACTGCCATGCCTCTACAGACGCTTTCCCAGTTTCATTTGCATTCCCAATTAATATTTTCCCGGCTGCATTTGGATTTTGGAGGTCAAAAAACCCATAGGAATGATGCCTTGGTCCTGCTGGCCCAAAGACAACATGTATGGAAATGGAGCTGGTTACAGTCTCCCTTTCTGTCGCCCAACATCCATGTACTTTTCTCCAGCATGATTTCAGAGACCAGAGGCCCCCGGAAGCAGCGTCTTAGGAACTGAAGACTTGTTTCCATTTTCTTCTGGGGAGTTGTCAGACCATTCAGCGTATCTCAGCACAGCCTCGATGGCATTCAGAGGGCAGGAGAGGGATAGCCCTGTCAGAAGGAGGTACTCACTGATTTATAAGCTCCTTGAGTCCCTCTGTGGATGATAACTGGAGCTGTTTGTTTATGTTTTACAAATAATGGTTGCTGTTTTTTTTTTTTTTTTTGACAGGCAGAGTGGACAGTGAGAGAGAGAGATAGAGAGAAAGGGCTTCCTTTGCCGTTGGTTCACCCTCCAATGGCCACCGCGGCTGGCGCGCTGCGGCCGGCGCACCGTGCTGATCCAATGGCAGAAACCAGGAGCCAGGTACTTATCCTGGTCTCCCTTGGGGTGCAGGGCCCAAGGACTTGGGCCATCCTCCACTGCACTCCCTGGCCACAGCAGAGAGCTGGCCTGGAAGAGGGGCAACCGGGACAGAATCCGGCGCCCCGACCGGGACTAGAACCTGGTGTGCCGGCGCTGCAAGGCGGAGGATTAGCCTAGTGAGCCACGGCGCCGGCCTACAAATAATGTTTAATGAAGAACTGCCAGAGTTGCAGTTAACTTTTTTTGAAAAATAAATAGCTTATCAAGGAAGCAGCCATGTGGTGTCTGTTTAGAACTGGAGGCACAAAACTAAAAATAGATTTAGAGAAAGGATGACCGTCAACCAAAAGGGGGGGCGCTCTATGTTAAAAATAATTAATTCATATTAATTTTTAAAAATTACCCACAAGAACTTAAAACTTTTACAGATAGCATATCAGATTGGGCAAACAAAGTCTGAGGAAATATAAATTGGACTCTTGTCAGAAAGAGTTCTCTGAGATTATTTCATTGTTAACCTAGAAGCTACCTAGGTCCCATGTTTAGAGAACCAGGTGCTGTTATGGGTTGCGGCGAGGGCCTGGCCTTGGGGAGGGAGAGTGTCACAGTGGCCTGAGGGTGTGCTCTGGTGTGCGGCTCAGTTGGCTCTGGCACACACAGGTACTGCTTGAGCTTCAAAGCTAGTGTTACTGATGGCACGTAGGGAGCTGTGTGTGCAGGTTTGGGCCATCTGTGGTTTTCCTTTCTGTGACTCTGTTGCCCCTTGACTGGTTTGTCTGTAAACTAAAGATAGTTGTCATAGAGAGAGTGACTGACGGTAAGTTGATTAGCCTAGTGACTGACATTGGCAGCCCACATCAGAGTACCTGGGTTTGATACCAGGTTCTGGCTCCTAACTCCTGCTTCCTGCCAATGCAGGACCTGGGAAGCAGTTAGGATGGCTCAAGTAATTAGACCTTTGCCACCTCGCCATGTGGGAGACCTGAATTGCGTTCCTGGCCACCAGGTTTGGCCTAGCTTATTCCCAGCCATTACAGGGAAGTGAACCAGTGGAGGGGAGCTCGCTCTTTTCCTCTCAAGTGAATAAAACTTAAAAACATTGTGATCATTAGTGCTAAAGTGATTTATAACAGAATTGAATTGTTCTCTTCCGTTTCCCTACCTGATTCAACGTACTGTCCCTAGCCCTCTCCTGCTCTCCCCCAGAAGCCTTTTATTTAAGGAATACAAACTTCATGCATTTCATAAATACAACTTTAAGAACACAGTGATTCTTCCCACTGTACCCACCCTTCCACCCACACTCCCACCCCTCTTCCACCCCTCTTCTGTTCCTATTTTTATCTTTTACTAAAATCTATTTTAAATTAACTTTATACACATACAGTTAACTTTATACTAAGTAAAGAGTTCAACAACAGTTAACCCAAGGACTCTTCAAAGTCATTGCATCTCAAAGTGTTAATTTCACTTTAAAGATTACCTTTTATTTGCTCTATTAGTTGTCACAGATCAGGGAGAACATATAGTATTTGTCCTTTTGGGACTGGCTTATTTCACTGTGTTTTATTTTAAGTATATTTATACTTATTTCACCAAGTATGATGTTTCCCAGTTTCATCCATTTTGTTGCAAATGACAGGATTTCAATTTTTTTATTACTGTGTAGTATTCCATGGTGTATATATCCCATAATTTCTTTATCCAGTCTTCAGTTGATGCAGTTGATGGGCATTTGTGTTGATTCCTTATCTTAGCAATTATGAATTGAGCTGTGGTAAACATAGGGATACAGATAAGTCTTTAAAATGCTGATTTCATTTCCTTTGGATAAATTCACAGTGTGGGATGGCTGGGTCATATGGTAGATGTATATTCAGATTTCTGAGACATCTCTATACTGTCTTCCACGGTTTATATTCCCATCAGCAGTAGATTAGGGTAACTTTATCCCCACATCCTCGCCAGCATTTGCTGTATGTTGATTTCTGTATGAAAGCCATTCTAACTGGAGTGAGGTAGAACGTCATTGTGGTTTTGATTTGCATTTCCCTGATGGCTGGTGATCCTGAACATTTTTTCGTGTGTCTTTTGGTCATTTGGATTTCCTCTTTTGAAAAGTGCCTGTTTAAGTCCTTTGCCTATTTATTTAGTGGGTTGTTTGTTTTGTTGTTGTTGAGGTTTTTGATCTCTTTATATATTCTGGTTATTAAAGCTTTATCAGTTGCATAGTTTGCAAATATTTTATCCCATTCTGTCGGTTGCCTCTTCACTTTGCTGAGTGTTGTTTTTTTTTTTTACAGTGCAGAAGCTTCTCAGCTTGATGTGATCACATTTGCCAATTTTGGCTTTGATTGCCTGTGCCTCTGGAGAATTTTCCAAAAACTGTTTGCCCATCCATTGTCTTGCAGTGTTTCCCCAATATTCTCCAATAATTTGATGGTATCGGGGCATATATTTAGATCTTTAATCCATTTTGAGCGGTTTTTGTGGAAGGTGTAAGGTAGGGGTCTTGCTTCTTACTTCTGCATGTGGAAATCCAGTTTTCCCAGCACCATTTGTTGAAGAGACTATCCTTGCTCTAGTGATTGATTTTAGCTCCTTTGTCAAAGATAAGTTGATTGTAGATGTGTGGATTGATTTCTGGCATTTCTATTCTGTTCCATCAGTCTATTCATCTTTTTTTTTTTTTTTTTTTTTTTTTTTTTTTGACAGGCAGAGTGGACAGTGAGAGAGAGAGACAGAGAGAACGGTCTTCCTTTGCCGTTGGTTCACCCTCCAATGGCCGTCGCGGCCGGCGCGCTGCGGCCGGCGCACCGCGCTGATCCGATGGCAGGAGCCAGGAGCCAGGTGCTTTTCCTGGTCTCCCATGGGGTGCAGGGCCCAAGCACCTGGGCCATCTTCTACTGCACTCCCTGGCCACAGCAGAGGGCTGGCCTGGAAGAGGGGCAACCGGGACAGAATCCGGTGCCCCGACCGGGACTAGAACCCGGTGTGCCGGCGCCGCTAGGCGGAGGATTAGCCTAGTGAGCCGCGGCGCCGGCCTCATCTTTTTTTTTTTAAAGATTTATTTTACATATTTGAAAGACAGAGTTACAGAGAGAGATAGAGACAGACAGAGAATTGTTGCATCAGAAGGTTCACTCTGTAGATGGCCGAAATGGCTGGAGCTGCACAGATCTGAAGCCAGGAGCTTCTTCTGGGTCTCCCACATGGGTGCAGGGGCCCAAGGACTTGGGCCATCTTCTGCTGTCCCAGGCCACAGGAGAGAGCTGGATCTGAAGAGGAGCAGCTGGGACTAGAACCAGTGCCCATATTGGATGCTGGCACCTCGGGCCAGGGCTTTAACCTATTGTGCCACTGCGCCAGCCCCTATCCATCTGTTTTTGTACCAGTGCCAGGCTGTTTTTTTTAAATTATTTTTATTTATTTTGAGAGACAGAGGAGTTACAGAGAGAAGTAGAGCCAGAGAGAGAGAGAGGGGTCTTCCATTCTGCTTGTTCACTCCCCAAATGACCGCAACAGCCAGAGCTGAGCTGATCCAAAGCCAGGAGCCAGGAGCTTCTTCCAGGTTTCCCACACAGGTGCAGGGGCCCAAGGTCTTAGGCCATCTTCTACTGCTTTCCTAGGCCATAGCAGAGAGCTGGATCGGAAGAGAAGCAGCTGGGACTCAAACTGGCACCCATATGAGATGCCAGAGCTGCAGGTTGGGGCATTAACCCGCTAGGCCACAGTGCTGGCCCGCCAGGCTGTTTTGATAACTGCTTTTTAGTGTGTCTTGAAATATGGTGTTGTGATGTCTCTGGCTTTATTGTTGTTGTTGTATAAGATTGCTTTAGCTATTCGGGGTATCCTGTGTTTCCATATGAATTTCAGCGTCATTTTTTTTCTATATCTGAGTAGAATGTCCTTGGTATTTTGATTGTTTTTGCATTGCATCTGTAAATTGTTTTCAGTAGTATGGACATTTTGATGATATTGAGTCTTCCAATCCATGAACATGGAAGATTTTTCCATTTTTTTGTGCGTCTTCTATTTCTTTCTTTAACGTTTTGTAATTTTCAGTGCAGAGATCTTTGACATCCTTGGTTCAGTTTATTCCAAGGTGTTTGATTTTTTTTTTTGTCGCTATTGTGAGTTGGATTGATCTCAGAAGTTCTTTCTAAGCCATGGCATTATTTGTATATATAAATCCTATTGATTTTTGTGTGTTTATTTTATATCCTGCCAATTTACCAGACTCTTTTATGAGTTCCAATAGTCTCTTATTGGAATCTTTTAGATCCCCTATGTATAGAATCATGTCATCTGCAAATAGGGATAGTTTCACTTTTTCCTTCCTTACTTGTATCCCCATTTAATTTCTTTATCTTGCCTAATGACTGTAGCTAAAACTTCCAGGACTATATTGAATAGCAGTGTTGAGAATGGGCATCCTTGGCTGGTTCTGGATCTCGGTGGGAGTGTTTCCAACTTTTCCCCAAAAATATGACACTGGCTATGGGTTTATCATAAATTGTCTTGATTGTGTTGAGGGATGTTCCTTCTATACCCAATTTGCTTAAAGTTTTCATCACGAAGGGTATTGTATTTTATCAAATGCTTTCTCTGCATCTATTGAGATAATCATGAGTTTTGTTCTTCAGTTTGTTAATGTGATATATCATATTGATTGATTTGAGAATGTTGAACCATCCCTGCATACCAGGGATAAATCCCACTTGGTCCAGGTGAATGCTCTTTCTGATGTGTTATTGCATTGATTGGCCAGAATTTTGTTGAGGATTTTTCCATCTGTGTTCATCAGGGAACTTGGCCTGTAGTTCTCTTTCTTCTCGGGTTTAGGAATTAATAGGATGCTTTATAGAAGGAGTTTGAGAGGATTCCCTCCCTTTCAGTTGTTTTGAATATTTTGAGAAGATTTGGAATTAGCTCTTTAAATGTCTGGTAGAATTCAGCAGTGAAGCCATCTGGATGGTCCTGGGATTTTCTTTGCTGGAAGGGTCTTTATTACTGATTCAGTTTCTGTCTTGGCTACTGATCTGTTCAGGCTTTCTATGTCTTCATGGCTAAATTTAGATGGGTTGTATGTGTCCAGGAGTCTATTCAGTTCTTCTAAGTTTCCTGGTTTGTTGGCATACAATTCTTTGTAGTAACTTCTGATGATTCCTTTTATTTCTGTGGCATCCCTTTGTCACATTTCCTTTTTCATCTCTAATTTTTATTGATTTGGGTCTTCTGCATCTTTTTGTTGTTGTTGTTAGTTGACCCAGTGGTATGTCAATTTTGTTTATGTTTTCAAAAAAATCAGCTTCCATTTAACTGATCTTTTGTATTTTTTGTTTCAAATTTTTTTATTCTCTGATTTTAATTTTTTTCGTACTAGTTTTGGGTTTGGTTTGCTGTTGTTTTTCTAGGTCCTTGAGATGCATTAATAGCTCATTTATTTGGTGCATTTTCAATTTTTTCATGTAGGTACCAATTGCTCTCAACTTTCCTCTTAACACTGCTTTTGCTGTATCTCATAAATTTTGATATGTTGTATTGTTGTCTTCATTCATTTCTATAAATTTTTTGATTTCTCTTTTGGTTTCTTTTATTACCCACTATTCATTCAGGAGCTTGCTGTTCAGTCTCTGTTTGTTTGCAGATGTCCTAGAGATTCTTGAGTTGTTGATTTCCAGTTTCATTCGATTGTGTCCAAGAAGATGCATGGTATGATTTTGATTTTTTTGAATTTCCTGAGACTTGCTTTATGGACAAGCATGTGGTCTATCCTAGAGAAAATTCCATGGACTGGTGACAACATTGTGTGTTCTGATCTGTAGGATGAAAAGCTCTGTAGATACCTGTTAGGTCCATTTGTTCCTTAGTGTCAATTAACTGTTGTTTCTTTGCTGGTTTTCTGTTGTTGTTCTGTCCATTGCTGAAAGTAGAGTATGAAGTCCCCCATTTCTATTGTATTTGAGTCTATGTCTCCCTTTAGATCCATTAACATTTTTTAAGTGGCCAGGTGCCCTGTAATTAGGTGTATATATGTTTATTCCGTTGATCAGAATTGTAAAGCACTGGGACAGAAAACCAAGGTTTCCAGTGTGAGCATGAGTACGAGTACTGTTTTGCTGTAGTAGGTTGTGCAGGGGTAAGAAGATAGAACCTGAGGCAATTTATGTAAAGCAGGGACAGGAACCTTTTTTCTGCCAAAACATACCCTGGCCTGGCCCTCACTCTGAGAGCCAGTAAGTACTCAGCAATAAAAATCCCACCTGCTGCAAATAATGCCACTTAAGTTCTAGCATTATGAGATGGTTCAGTGACATGTTTGGTACCTCAGAAGCCCCCAGTGGTAACTTTCAGAATATTCAGAGTCCACCCCACAGTTTACTAATAACTGATTCTGAGGTTGGAATTGTAGTAAAAGCTGTAAGGCAGAGAGTAACAGAGTGCTCATTCCTTAACTGGGCACAGTGTACTCTGCTTCTGTTTAAGACCAAGTACCATAAAATAAAAGTCCCTTCAGTATATCAACTGCCAGGAGGCCCTGGCTCTGCTGGGCCAGAGCGAATGCCATGTGGGAGTGAATATTCATCTGGGATGAATGTCTGTTTTTTAATACTTTTTAAGTATATAGATTTTTAAATAGATTTATGAAATTTCATATGCATGAATTTCCACTTCATTTGCTGTTTGGGGAAAAAAAAAACACCTTTAGATGACTTTAAAAACCAACAACCCAACAATAGCAGAACAGGCAAGGATAGGTCAGGTCCTTAGCAAATAGCATCCTGTGGCTGCGTGAAGAGTTTGACTCCCCTTCCTTCTACTCCCAGTTCTCTAAAGCAGGAAAGTTACAAAAGCAACTATTGAGATGGAAATAGATTTTTTTTTAAAGCTGTTAACATTGAACCACAAAACCCTGTTTGATTACATAATAGCAGTAGTGTCATTGTTGATTTTCTGACATCTCAACACTTTTCTGAAAGTGCAGTGTTGCATTTTTTTGAAGATTAAATTGAATTAAAAATCAATTTCTATTTTAAGAATTTGAGTAGTGTGAGGTAATTGGGAAGGCCCTAGAGTTATTAGTTCATCAGTAACAGTTGAGAATGATTGTACTTAATAGAAACGAACTCTGAAATGACAGCGTTTTATGCACTCCAGCCAACCCAATTTTTAAAATCAAAATGTTTCTAATGAATGTGGAGCTCATGGCCTACATCTTCAGTAATCTTGACTTTTTTTCCCTTGATACTTTGAAAAAAGATAATATCATCCCAGCACATATTTCTAGAATATTCTTTTTTTAAACTTTTAATAAATATAAATTTCCAAAGTACAGCTTATGGATTACAGTGGCTTTTTGCCCCATAACTTCCCTCCCACCTGCAACCCTCCCTCTCCCGCTCCCTCTCCCATTCCATTCACATCGAGATTCATTTTCAATTATCTTTATATACAGAAGATCAATTTAGTATATATTAAACAAAGGTTTCAACAGTTTGCACCCACACAGAAACACAAAGTGTAAAATACTGTTTGAGTACTAGTTATAGCATTAATTCACATTGTACAGCACATTAAGGACAGAGATACTACGTGGGGAGTAAATGCACAGTGTTGTTGACTTAACAATTGCCACTCTTGTTTATGGCGCCAGTAATCACCCTAGGCTCTTTTTTCTTCCTTCCTTCCTTCCTACCTTCCTTCCTTCCTTCCTTCCTTCCTTCCTTTCTTTCTTTTTTTTTACAGGCAGAGTGGACAGTAAGAGAGAAAGACAGAGAGAAGGGTCTTCCTTTTTGCCGTTGGTTCACCCTCCAATGGCTGCCGCGGCCGGCGCACTGCGGCCAGCACTGATCCGAAGCCAGGAGCCAGGTGCTTCTCCTGGTCTCCCATGCGGGTGCAGTGCCCAAGGACTTGGGCCATCCTCCACTGCACTCCTGGGCCACAGCAGAGGGCTGGCCTGGAAGAGGGGCAACTGGGACAGAAACCGGCGCCCTGACCGGGACTAGAACCCGGTGTGCCGGCACCGCAAGGTGGAGGATTAGCCTATTGAGCCGCGGCACCGGCCCACCCTAGGCTCTTGTCATGAGTTGCCAAGGCTATGGAAGCCTTTTGAGTTGGCAGACTCTGATCTTATATAGACAAGGTCATAGTCCAAGAGGAAGTTCTCTCCTCCCTTCAGAGAAAGGTACCTCCTTCTTTGATGGCCTGTGCTTTCCACTGGGATCTCACTCGCAGAGATCTTTCACTTAGGTGTTTTTGTTTGTTTGTTTCCAGAGTTTCTTGGCTTTCCATGCCTAAAATACTCTCATGGGCTCTTCAGCCAGAACCAAATGCCTTAAGGGCTGATTCTGAGGCCAGAGTGCTGTTTAGGACATCTGCCATTCTATGAGGCTGCTGTGTACCCCGCTTCCCATGTTGGAGCATGTTCTCCTTTTTAATTCTGTCAGTTAGTATTAGCAGACACTAGTCTTGTTTATGTGATCCCTTTGACTCTTAGTCCTATCATTATGATCAATTGTGAACTGAAATTGATCACATGGACTAGTGAGATGGCATTGGTACATGGCACCTTGGTGGGATTGAATTGGAATCCCTTGGCATGTTTCTAACTCTTCCCATCTGGGGCAGGTCCAATTGAGCATGTCCCAAATTGTGCATCTCCTCCCTCTCTTATTCCCACTCTTATATTTAACAGTGATCACTTTTCAGTTAAATTTAAACACCTAAGAATAATTGTGTGGTAATTAAGGAATTCAACAGTATTAAGTAGAACAAAAAAAATACTAAAAGGGATAAAGTATTAAGTTGTTCATCAACAGTCAGGACAAGGGCTTGTCAAGTTACTGTTTCTCATAGTGTCCATTTTACTTCAACAGGTTTCCTTTTAGGTGCTTGGTTAGTTGTCACTGATCAGGGAGAACATATGATATTTGTCCCTTTGGGACTGGCTTATTTCACTCAGCATGATGTGTTCCAGATTCCTCCATTTTGTTGCAAATGACCGGATTTCATTGTTTTTGGCTGCTGTATAGTATTCTATAGAGTACATATCCCATAATTTCTTTATCCAGTCTACTGTTGATGGGCATTTAGGTTGATTCCAGGTCTTAGCTATTGTGAATTGAGCTGCACTGAACATTAAGGTGCAGACAGCTTTTTTATTTGCCAATTTACATTCCTTTGGGTAAATTCCAAGGAGTGGGATGGCTAGGTTTTGATACAACCATATAGAATATACAATATATGTTTTTTAATGTATTTATTTATTTGAAAGGCAAAGTTACAGAGAGGAAGGGACAGAGGCAGAGAGAAAGAAGACTTCCATTTGCTGGTATACTACCCATATTGTCAAAAAGGCAGGGCTGCACGAGACCGAAGCCAGAATCCAGGAGCTTCATTGAGGTCTCCCATGGGAGTGCAGGGGCCCAGGCACTTGGGCCATCTTTCAGGCACATTAGCAGGGAGCTGGATGGGATGTGGAACAGCCAGGACTTGAACCGGTGCTCATATGGGATGCTGGCACTGCAGGCTGCAGCTTAACCCATTACGCCACAGCACCAGCCCCAATATATGGTTGTTTTTTTGTTTTGTTTTGTTTTTGCTTTTGCTGCTTCATTATTTTAATATTCTGAAAAAGCAGCATACAATATAGCAAGTTAGTCAAGAAGCACTGAGTGTAAGTATGACAAACTTGGAGATCAAGTTGATATTTAGATTATTTCCATATAGTCATAATGGGTGCTGTTGACAGCATTCTGATTCAGCATGTGCTGGTGACATTGAACAAGGTCTGACTAGCTTGATACTGCTCAGACAGAAAGAACCTGAAAATTAAAGTTGAAAATGAGTCAGCTGGGAACGTAATTCTAAATAAACGCTGTCAGATTCTTACAGAGAAAGTTCTTCAGTACGAGTGAAAATGTAGAGTCGGATGGCAGCAGCAGTGCTAGTTTGTACTGACTTAGCCCTTACTGTGTTCTAGGCGAGGTTGTGTGCGCTGTGCATGCACTAACCTGTTAGGTCCTCCTGCAGCCTTCTGAGGCAGGTGCTTCATCAGGAGAGGCACAGAGTGGCTCAGCGACTTGCTCCATCCTGCACGCAGCTGGAAAGTGGTGCAGCCTACACTGCCCACCAACCCAGATCCCGCCTGCTCATGGGGACGGCTCCTTTGGTGAGTCACGGGTTATCAAGCCAAGGTGGCTGCTGCTGTGGGGACTGATTAAATGGCAACAGTGCAACATGCGTGACAGTTCAGTTCAGTCCATCTTCATTGTTCTGGATGACTTTGCGCTGAAATCCGGCTTGGAAACAGTGTGTTCAGTTCCACTTACAGGTTATCGTGGTAATACTCTCTTAAAGTTAATACTTTCCCTGGAAAGGACATTTGGATTAAACAGGCTATGTATGGCAAGTTTCGTGTCCTGAAGGCTGACCCCTCCAAAAAGTTGCCATTCTAGCACCCATTACTGACAGCCAGGTAAACCATGTGTTTCGAGGCTGTTTCTTTTTGTGTGTTGTTATCTTGAGCCCTCACTGTGTGTAATTGGAGAAGCAGGTTTAGAACCACATTGGTCCTTAAAGACTAGTTGGGTTCCATGTGGGCAGGGAGACCACACAAATGAGAACAGGGTATGCGGTCGTCCCACAACGCGTATGAGGAAGACTTCTTTTCCTTTGTTTTGTAAGATAAACCGAGTGTTGTGTTCTGCCATTTGGGCACCTGGATTGCACAGACTGTTTCTTGACTTGTTTTAATGGTGCCATTGGGAGACCGTTACCAATGAAACAGTGCAGAGGTCTGCTTAGGTACAAGTGCCGACCCAGAGTGCCAGAAGGTGCTGGCGTTCTCCAGGCGCAACTTGGAAGTACAGATGGATTGCAAATGGAGGGTGGTATTTTGTAGGTTACATTGATTTTTCCCAAAATAGAAATAAGTCAACGGAAGAGTTATGAAATTCAAAGAAGATAACCATTCTATTGGCCTTCTGGGATCAGCACCCCATTTTGGGTGCTGTCACGGGAACTTTGCCACGTGGAATAAGAGGGGTCTTACACATCAAGAAGGTCAGCAGGGGCTCACTCCTGGCCTGCTGCTGACACAGTTTACCATTTGTCCTCTGAACAGTCGAGAAAAGTTGTTGTTATACATTTTAATGGCTCAGAAGTAGTCAAAGTTATTTATAAGAGAATTGCTCGCTGGCGCCGCAGCTCACTAGGCTAATCTTCCGCCTTGTGGCACCGGCACACCGGGTTCTAGTCCCGGTCAGGGCGCCGGATTCTGTCCCGGTTGCCCCTCTTCCAGGCCAGCCCTCTGCTGTGGCCAGGGAGTGCAGTGGAGGATGGCCCAAGTGCTTGGGCCCTGCACCCCATGGGAGACCAGGAGAAGCACCTGGCTCCTGCCATCGGATCAGCGCAGTGCGCCGGCCGCGGCAGCCATTGGAGGGTGAACCAACGGCAAAAGGAAGACCTTTCTCTCTGTCTCTCTCTCTCTCACTGTCCACTCTGCCTGTCAAAAAAAAAAAATGAATAAAATAAGAGAATTGCTCTTTTCCAACAGGAACAGCACAGTGAACACAGGAAATACCGTACTGTATGTGTAACATTCTGTAAGAGTCCCTGGTTTCAACTTCTCAGCCATGAATTTAAACATAAGTGGTATCTCCCAGGATTCATGATATTTTTGTTTTAAACAGGTCTGGAAAGTGACAATTTTTCGAAGTAGCTTATTGAAGACATTTTTAATGTTCTTATATAGTTATTGGGATGTATTCTCTCTTTAAAACTGTGGCCTTGATATGCTCACATAAACTATGTGTTACCGAATTCAGATTCTGAAATATAAGTAAAGCACTGCAGTGGGAGTTTTTATTATATGTTCTTCTTTGTTAGTTGACGGTTCGTGTGTTCCTTCCTCATCCGTCCATCCAGCGTGTGCTGGTTCCCATGTGTCAGAATGGGTGGGGTGGTGGCTCTTCCCTCAGTGCAGAGAGGTTTGGTGAGGAGGCAGCACACGTGGGTCTGAGGTCAGGGGCAGATGCTGATGGAAGCACGGATGGGTGCCGAGAGGATGCGGGAGAGAGACATTTTCTCTAGGCTGGGAGGGGCTAGTCAGGGAAACTTACAGAGGAAGTTACATATGAGCTGAACTCTAAAATAAAACAAAGTATTGATTTATTTTACTTGAGAAGCAGGGAGAGAGAAAGAAAGCATGAGCGCTCCCCCATCTGCTGGTGCACTCCCCAAATGCCTGCTGGGCCGAGGTTGGGAACTCAAGTCAGGTCTCCCACATTAGTCTGCATGAAGAGAATGCTGGGATCAGGAGCCTGAGCCGGAGGTTAAACCCAGGGATGTGATGCAGGTGCAGCATCTTAGTGATTAGGCAGGATGTCTGCTCCTGTTCTGAGTTTTGAAGTAGAAAAAGACACAGACCGACACTAAGTGGTAAGGATAAGGAGAGCTTTGTGGTAAAGAGAGGGTTTTTTTTTTGTTTTTTGTTTTTTTTTTTTTTTTGACAGGCAGAGTGAGAGAGAGAGAGACAGAGATGAAAGGTCTTCCTTTGCTGTTGGTTCACCCTCCAATGGCCGCCGCACCGCGCTGATCCATTGGCAGGAGCCAGGTGCTTCCTCCTGGTCTCCCATGGGGTGCAGGGCCCAAGCACTTGGGCCATCCTCCACTGCACTCCCTGGCCACAGCAGAGAGCTGGCCTGGAAGAGTAGCAACTGGGACAGAATCCGGCGCCCCGACCGGGACTAGAACCCGGTGTGCCGGCACCACAAGGTGTTAAGAGACACTGATGGCGATGCATAAAATACCAGATGTTAAGCTTCATTCTCCAGTACTTACTAAATACCTAATGTTTTCCTGGTGCAGTGCTTGGAGTAAACTGTGTATAGTATGGGAGTATGTTGAGATCTCCATGAACAGGAACTCATACTAGATTTTGTTGTTTAGTTGAGAGGCAAAGAGGAGAGAGGGGATGTGGGGAGAAAGAGAGATCTCCTGTCTGTTCAGTCCCCGGTGCCTGCCATGGCCAGGGCTTGGCCAGGGTGAAGCTGGGAGCTAGGAACTCAATCTAGGTCTCCCATGTGGATGGCGGGGACTCAACTATTTGAGCCATGACCTGCTGCCTCCCAGGGATGTGTTAGCAGGAAGCTGAAATGTGGAGTGGAGCCAGGATTCAAACCCAGGCACTCTGATGTGGGATGTTTGATTTTTATTTTTCCTAAATATTTATTTATTTGAAGGCAGAGTCACAAGGAGGGATGGAGGGAGGGAGAGAGGGAGAGAGAGAGAGAGGGAGAGGGAGAGAGAGAGAGAGGGAGAGAGAGAGAGAGGTGTTTTCCATCTGCTGGCTCACTCCCCAGATGGCAACCATGGCCGGAGCTGCACTGATCCAAAGCCAGGAGCCAGGAGCTTCCCCCGTGTGCAGGGGCCCAAGGACTTGGACCATCTTCTACTGCTTTCCCAAGCCACAGCAGAGAGCTGGATCGGAAGCAGAACAGCTGAGACTCGAACTGGCACCCACATGGGACTCCGGCATTGCAGTTGGTGGCTCTACTCACTATGCCACTGCGCCAGCCCCAGGATGTGTGATTTTTAACCACTATCTCTCTGCCTGTCGATTCAAGAATAGGGGAAGAAAGAACAATGTGACAAAATGTATTTAGACATGTGTGTCCTGGGCAGAACTAAGGGTGGTCATCATGGCTTACTGAAAGCGCTGAGACTGGGCCATTATCTGGAAGATAGCATCCACATTGCTGGGTAAGCTAGGGAGTCCAGGAAGGGAAGGGCAGTGACGTGAGACCTGAAACAGCAGAGGCAACAGGGGAAGTGAGGACAGCAGCTGGATGGACAGGTCTGGGTGGCCATGGGTGTTGCTGCTCACCTGGCTCCTGTTCCCATGGCCTCTCTGTCTTGCCTCCCTCCACACAGCAAACTATCCCAGACCTTAGTGGTCTAAAGCAACTCTGATTATTTGTGGTCTCCCGCGGTTTCTGTGAGTAGGCACTCAGGATTTGAGCTCCGTTGGACAGCTCAGGGGCTATCATGAGGCCACAGTCAGGGGGTGGGTGGGTCATGTCGAAGGCTTTTCACTGCCATATTGGCCCCTGGACTGGGCAGACCCTCCTGCACTTCTGCCTGTCTCTGTGTGGTCTGTCTACAGTCTCCTTAGGACAGCCATGCTCTTCACATACCACTGCAGGGCCCCAGAGGTGAAAGTCCAAGAGAAAGGAAAATATGGGTGGAAGTTGTATCATTTCTTGTAGCCTAAAAGTCACACAGCATCACCCCACTGTAGTCAGAATCCTACCCAGCTTCAAGAGGGAAAAACTTGGGGGCCAGCGCTGTGGCACAGTGGGTTGACGCCCTGGCCTGAAGCACCAGCATCCCGTATGGGTGCCGGTTCTAATCCCGGCTGCTCCTCTTCCGATCCAGCTCTCTTCTATGGCCTGGGCAGCAGTAGAAGATGGCCCAAGTCCTTGGGCCCCAGCACTCATGTGGGAGACCTGGAGGAATCTCCTGGCTCCTGGCTTTGGATCAGCTCAGCTCCGGCCGTTGCAGCAATCTGGGGAGTGAACCAGCGGATGGAAGACCTCTCTCTCTCTCTCTCTCTCTCTCTCTCTCTCTCTCTCTGTAACTCTTTGAAATAAAAATAAAATAAATCTTTAAAAAAAAAAAAAAAAGAGGGAGGAACTTCAAGGTCTGTTGTCCATGGAGGGGTGGCAGTGTCATGGTTTAGGAAGAGCACGTGGATCAAGAGATACTAGTGCAGCCAACTTTGGGGAGTGTCTGCTACCACCTCAGAGGCTGGAAGAGCTACGGCTTGCTTTCTCAGCCTTCTTGTGGTACGTCAGTGAAATAAGGAGAAGTCGGTAGCCCCGGGAAAGCTTTTGCTTTGTATATTATAGGAGCAGATATGGCAGTCACTGCTTCCTTCTTACTCCGTTGGACATGGCTGTTACATCAGAAGCTGTGGCAACCCTCTGTGGCCATGAGGAGAGACCACAGGACTTAGAGTGGCCGGCTGTGGTAGAATGACAGCACCTGCCTGCCTCTAAGCTGCTTCTTTTGTGGGAAAAAAAAGTGAAACTCCTACTTGTCCGACAGTGTTATTCAGTTTTCTGTTGCTTGTTTCTGGACAGCTTGCCTTTTTAATTTTTTCAAGATTTATTTATTTATTTGAAAGTCAGAGTTACACAGAGAGAGCAGGAGAGGCAGAGAGAGAGAGAGAGAGGTCTTCCATCCCGCTGGTTCACTCCCCAGTTGGCCACAACAGCCAGAGCTGCACCAGTCTGAAGCCAGGAGCCAGGAGCTTCTTCAGGGTCTCCCGTGTGCGTGCAGGGGCTCAAGGACTTGGGCCATCCTCTACTGCTTTCCCTGGCCATAGCAGAGAGCCGGATTGGAAGTGGAGAAGCTGGGTCTCAAACCGGCGCCCATATGGGATGCCGGCACTGCAGGCAGTGGCTTTACCTACCATGCCACAGCGCCGGCCTCCCTGGGCAGCTTTCTAGTTGATGCATTCTGTGATGCTACATAATAAGGGAGAGGTGAAGTGGTAAGATATTTTTGATAAAACTGCTTAAGAGTAGTTGAGATTTTAATGGGCACTGGGAAGCCAGTGGGGCTTCTTGGTCAGGGTGTGCAGTCTGCCAACAAGGAACTTGGCACCTACCAACTGCATACCTGGCCCTGAACTATGCACCAGATTAAGCATGGTGGTCAGGAACTCAACTTTTGTGAGGAGAGGAAGCCAATGCAAAGCAGTAATAACTCCCCACACACAGCCTTTTCTGTAGAAATGATTATGTTTAGGGTGTGATGTGATCTCTTGCATTTAACAGAAGTATTACATGCGAGAGGTACCCTTGTCTCCACTGTTTATGCAGATGAGAAGCAGATACTTAGAAAGCTTGAGCAACTCTATTGTTTCAAACGCAAAAGGAGCTTGCCCTAGAAGGGCAGATTTGTCGTTGCTTCACTTGGTGATCGCTTACACGTGTGTTGACCTCTACACTATGCTAGACACTGTGCTGACGTGGAGAATACGGAGATGAGCATGACAGGATCCCTGCTCTGCAAGAGCCACGTCCAGTGGGGAGACCGCCTTCTGCATGCCCGCATGTGGAATGGCACAGAATGGCACTCACTGGGGCTTTCTGTCACTGGGGCCTTTTTATCGGTTTTGTTTTAATGCATTGAGTTGTGTTTTGTGACGGTTATTTGTTGTAGCATAACAAATTATTCCAAAACTGAGTACCTAAAATGACAGCTGTTTCTTTAGCTCAGGATTCTGTGGGTCAGCAGTTGGCCTGGGCTGAGCTTGGCAGTTCTTCTGGTCTTAGTGGACTCATTCAAGTGTCACTGGTCGACTGCCAGTCAGTGAAGCAGCTCTGCTCTGAGACTGGCAGGCTGTCAGGTGGTGTGCCAGGCCCATGTCTCTCTTCACCCAGCAGGCTCTCCTGGGCTTGCTTTCCTGGCCCCTGGGCAGGATTCCAAGAGGGAACTGAAGTGTGCAAGGTCTCTGGGCTCTTAAGGCCTAGGCTTGGAATTGGCACATCTTTTTAGTCATAGTACAGATATAGGACCTGTTTCTTTCTTTTTTTTTTTTTTAAAGATTTATTTGAAAGGCAGAGTTACTGAGAGAGGGAGACACACACACACACACACACACACACACAGAGAGAGAATGAATGAATAACTTCCCTCTGCTGTTCATTCCCCCCCAATGGCTGCAATGGCAGGGCTGGGCCAGGTGTAAGCCAGGAGCCTAGAACTCCATCTGGGTCTCCCACACGGGTGCAGGGACCGAACACTTTTGGCCGTCTTACACCGATTTCTCAGGCAGGATAGTAAGGAGTTGGATTGGAAGTGAAGCAGCCAGAACTCATAACTGGTGCTCATATAGGATGCCAGCGTTGCAAGTGGTGGCCTAACCCACTGCGCCACAGCACCAGCCCCGGCTTTTGCCTCTTGGTGGGAGAAGCTGCAGTGAAGAAGATGAATTGTGGCCATGTTTGCAGTCTGCCAAAATTTTATAATAGTGATACCTACCGAACACATTGCTACTTAAAAAGAAGGTGTAATTTTGCATTTCTGTCTTGAGAGTGTGGCGATACCATGTTTAAAAACCGAGTGAGTAGCATGGGGAAGTCAGTTTTGGAGGGAAGATGAGCTGAGATGGAGATGACAGTGGGTTATTCAAGTAGAAGTAAACTTGTATTTATTTGGAAATTTGGGCCTACAGAAGTCAGGCCTCACGTGAGAGCTTTTTAGAGTCGTCTTCCAGGGGTGGGAGGTATAACCATTAGAAAGATAACTCTTTTAGAAAATGGCAGAATCTGAGAGCCGTGTGGGCAGTAGACTGGCATTAGCATGGGCCAGGGAATGACAGAGAGACCAGTTAGGAGGTTGCTGGAGTTATCTAGGAGAGAGTTCAGGCTGCTGGCATAGGTGGTGGTGAGATCGACTGGATTCTGGATATGTTCCAGAAGTAGAGTTGAAGGGCTTGCTAGAGACTCACCTTTGAGACAGGTGGGTACTCACAGCTTCCTGGCCTGATCAGTTGGGAGGATGGAGTTGGCGTTTTCTGACATGGTTAAGGTTGAGTACCATACCATGTTTGGCCAGTCCTGTTTGCGGAGTGTCCTCAGAATTGGCCTCCAGGAGCTCCTGCCAGCGGTCAGGCCATTTTTCCCAAGGAAAGCACTGAATGCCAGGGTGATCAGTTCAAAGCATTGGCTCGGGGAACTTAACTTGCAAAGAGCTGCAGCAGTCGAGATGGTTCGCGTGGGGTTTCTGTGAGGGTTTCGGTGTGTGGCCCAGGGCCAGGGTTCTTCCTGTTTATTTACTACCAGGTTTGATCTTTCAGAGTTTTGAGCAACAACCTTTATTAGTGCCTGGGAATGTTCCAGGCCCTGGTTTGGTTCAGCCCTGCATGGAGAAGCATGCAGCTGCCGGGTATAGAAGGGTAGAGAGCTGTGAAGATCAGAGAGGGGGACAAAGGAAGGAAGTGGGGGAGCTGGCAGACCCTGTACGGTCTGGCACAGGCATTCGAGCACTGCGCTTGCAACTTGAGTTGGAGGTGCCTGTTTGCTCTCCAAGTGGAGCGGCGGTTTCTTGAAGGAATCTGGAGTGTAGGAGGAGGTTCCGGTTAGAGATGAACACTGGGTAGTCCTCTGTATTTGACTGTCGTTCTAACCACGTCAGAAAAAAGCACTTTCCTGGATGAGGTCACCTCAGGGGTGCTCTGACAGATGAGGGTAGGGGTGACGGCAGTCGGAGTAGAGAGCAGAATGTCAGCAATCATTTGAAAGAACGGAATGGACTTGGTGATGGACGATTTAAGGCCTTGAGTAAAAAGACTAATGATACCTTCAGGACCTTAAGAAGAGTTTGAAGCTAAAACCTGACACACTTCCTGGTTTCGTTTACTTTAAGGTCTTACCTACAGGTTTTGTTTGTTTGTTTGTTTTTTTAACAGGTAGAGTTATAGACAGTGAGAGAGACAGAGAGAAAGGTCTTCCTTCCATTGGTTCAGTCCCCCAAATGGCTGCTATGGCTGGTGGTGTGCTGATCTGAAGCCAGGAGCCAGGAGCTTCTCCTGGTCTCCCATGGGGTGCAGGGCCCAAGGACTTGGGCCATCCTCCACTGCCCTCCTGGGCCACAGCAGAGAGCTGGCCTGGAAGAGGAGCAACCGGGACAGAACCGGCACCCTGATCGGGACTAGAACCTGGGGTGCCAGCGCCACAGGCGGAGGATTAGCCTAGTGAGCTGCGGAGCCAGCCTTGCCTACAGTTTTTAGTTTGAATCCTTATTATATATTAAAGCTGGAATCAGTTGAGATTTGAATATGCTTTGCGCCCTATCCCAGAGATTCACAAGAACTCTGGACAGCCCCTGCCAGTGTCCACACCAAGAAGTTCCGTGCTCTGGCAGCAGTGTGGAGTTAGGAAACAATTAGGCCAAGTCAGTGTTTCTGAGCCCTTACATGTCTTTCTGTGTTTAGCAGCCGTGTCTTTAATGGCTCAGTCGGTTCTGTGTCACAGCACTTTCAAGCAAAACAAAATGCCAGAAAAAGTGCACCTGCCCCACGTGCACTGAGAGGCAGCAGAGAGTGCAGTGAGGCTCAGTTGTATCTAAGTTAGCGTGACTGACTAGAACTTGGGGGCAACCCAGACGCTTTTCTGTTTGACAAGAGCCCAGGCACTATGCCAGGCTCCAGATAGACAAAACAGCTGTCCTTGCCCTTGGGCGCTTGTTAGTGGGGAAGACGGACATGGTATGGACGGGTGTAGCACGTTGGCTGTGCCAGGTGGCGGGCCCAGCAGAGTCCTGCAGAGGCATGAGGGAGCCAGGAGTCAGAGGGAAAAGGCTTCCCTGGGGAAGCAGTAACTCAGGGGAGCAGGGTGCTGATTTAGGGCTGCTGGGGGGGGGGGGGGAATGACTGAGGCTGAGTTCATCTGTTTACTTGACAGTGAATTTTTTCTCTTCAAGTTTTGTTTCTTTACTTCCTAAGTTCCTTGGCCACTACAAAACAAATACAGTACCACAATTTTCCCAGGGCTGTTCTTGAATTCTGAGTATTTTGGACTTTTGAAAGTATGTGATGTAAGGGCTG
This sequence comes from Oryctolagus cuniculus, assembly GCF_051225735.1. Classification (NCBI taxonomy): domain Eukaryota; kingdom Metazoa; phylum Chordata; class Mammalia; order Lagomorpha; family Leporidae; genus Oryctolagus; species Oryctolagus cuniculus. The sequence goes on along the minus strand of NC_142871.1, from coordinate 9,442,322 downwards.
GCGCCATGGCTCACTTGGTTAATCCTCTGCCTTGCAGCGCCGGCATCCCATAATGGGTGCTGGGTTTTAGTCCCGGTTACTCTTCTTCCAGTCCAGCTCTCTGCTGTAGCCCAGGAGGGCAGTGGAGGATGGCCCAAGTGCTTGGGCCCTGCACCCCATGGGAGACCAGGAAGAAGCACCTGGCTCCTGGCTTCAGATCAGCAGACCACCAGCTGTAGCAGCCATCTGGGGAGTGAACCAATGGAAGGAAGACGTTTCTCTCTGTCTCTCTCTCTCACTGTCTATAATCTACCTGTCAAATAAATAAATAAAAAATAAAAAAATAAAGAAAGTATATGATGTGGGGCTGTCACTGTGGTATAGTGGTTAAAGCCACTGCCTGTGTGCTGGCATCCCTTATGGATGCTGGTTTGAGTACCAAGGGCTCCACTTCTGATACAGCTCCCTGCTAATGTACCTGGGAAAGCATCGAAGGAAGGCCCAAGTGTTTGGGCCCCTGCCCCCGTGTGGGAGACCCGGAGGAAGCTACTGGCTTCAGATCGCCCCAGCTCTGGCCATTGCAGCCATTTGGAGAGTGAATCAGTGAATGGAAGATTTGTCTGTCTGTCTGTCTGTCTGTCTACCTTCCCCCCAGAATCTGCCTTTCGAATAAATAAATAAATAAATAGAAAGAAGAAAGTGTATGATGCACATACCACAAAGTGTGAAAGTGCCCTCCAGCCCCCGGCAGGGCTGGGCCGTTGCCTGTCATGCAACAGTGTTTAACAGAGCTCACTAAATAGGATGAGTTAAGGCATTCTAGAGGCACATGTTTAGGACAGATTTTATAGCCAAGTAAATCATCTTAGGTTTTGCCATCAAAGGGATTACTTACTGGAAATTGTTCAGTTTTTCAGAGATTTTTAGAATTCAGAATTCTGGATGATTTATTATAGAACATAGGTTTCTGCTTTATTTTCTTCTCCTTTATAGACTGATGTTCATTAAAGTTGTAGTGTGTATTTTAGAATGCAGAGGATGGATTCTGCATTCTGTGCTCCAGATGTAAATAGCTATCTAGTAGCATCAGGTCAGCTGTATTTGTCCTTCAGTAGTGGCTATAGTATGCTTTCGTTTATCTTTCTAAAAGCTCAGATTATGAATTCTTAGTGGAACTACAAGTATAATTTACTATGTCTTAATAGTTTGTGTTTACTTGGATTTGCCCACATCATGCAACAATTAATTAATTAATTACATGCAACAATTATTTACTTATGTATATATGTATACTTTAAAAAGTTTATGGAAAAGTGGAATTAAAAATAAGCTTATTTTTGGTGAAAAGAAAGTTTAGGACTCTGTTCAGGGTCCCTGTGTCTCCCTTGAGGGAGGAGGACAAGGCTTTGGTTTCAGTGCCCTGTAGTTCTGAAGACTTTCCTTCTGGTTGGAATTGCTGCATCATAACTGAATTCCAGCATTGCAGCCGTCTTCCTTGTGTGCCTGCAGTCCCTCTTCTTTCCCTCTCATTTGCTATCTCCCTCAGACAGCAGAGAGAGTGAGCTTTGGAGTCCAGCAGAATAACTGGTTTAACACTGCTTGCTAGTTTCATCTGGGTGAGATGCCTTAACTCTCTGAGCCAGGTTCTCCCCTCTGAAATGATAGTGATGAATAGGTAAGAGCTACCTCAGAGCCATGCATAAGAATGGAAGGAGGTACTGAAAATAACATGATATAGGCCTGCACAAACAGAAATCCCCATCTTACCGTTGATAATCCATTTGGAAGCCTGAGGCTGTGTATGGGTAACTGTGGCACTGATTTGAGAAGTTGAGGAGTCATTACAGCAAGGGTTGACATTAATTTGAGCAATGTCCTTTTCACACAAGTAGGTCAGATAATGTAACAAATGCCATTAATCTTGGGAAGTCAGAAAGAAATGGAGCTGTGCCAAACAGAACCTGGTTCAAGGATCGAGGTCACAGCCAATTTAGTTACAGTGGGTCCAAAAATAAATAAATGAATGAAAGCATTTGCTGGAACAGTTCGACAGATTTTTTTTTCAGTCTGGAATTAATTCACTCTATCTTGCCTTAGCCCACGATGCTGAGCATCCATTGCCAAGTCCCCTGGCTGGTAAAATTTGGGGACCTAAACTGAGTCTTGTGACTGCGGACCTGGAGTACTTCTCACTCTCTGTGCTGCCTTATTCTTAGAAAACCATCACTTACCCAGCATGCCTTCGGGTAGGTGTGAACACCCATGAAAGTACTGCTTTGTAAATTCTGTGAAATCTTTTGTCTAATTCCCTGCTGTAGCATGGGGATGATTATATCTACCTTTGTGCGACCGTTGTGAGGATTGTAATGGAATGATAAAAATCAAAGTGGCGGCTGGCGCCGCGGCTCACTAGGCTAATCCTCCGCCTTGCAGCACCGGCACACCGGGTTCTAGTCCCCGTCGGGGCGCCGGATTCTGTCCCGGTTGCCCCTCTTCCAGGCCAGCTCTCTGCTGTGGCCAGGGAGTGCAGTGGAGGATGGCCCAGGTGCTTGGGCCCTGCACCCCATGGGAGACCAGGAGAAGCACCTGGCTCCTGCCTTCAGATCAGCGCGGTGCGCCAGCTGCAACGTGCCGGCCGCGGCTGCCATTGGAGGGTGAACCAACGGCAAAAGGAAGACCTTTCTTTCTGTCTCTCTCTCACTGTCCACTCTGCCTGTCAAAAAAAAAGAAAAAAAAATCAAAGTGGCACACACAACAGTGAACATTATACATATTTTAGCTGTCATTAAGGGGTGGATTTACACGATTTGGGTTGAGGCAGTTGACTATTTTCAAGGCCATGAGTAACTATGAGGAGATGAACCATATGAAAATGAATAGAAATGTGCCCTTAACATTCCAAAATAGACAGAAAACTAACCCAACCAGGATGGGGCTGGCAGGTGATTCCTCAGCAGTCGGGAGTATGGCTTTGAACTTGAAAGGGCATGCAGGCCACAGAAGAGCCAGTCAGGTACTTCTGAGTGTGAAGACAGAACCTGTGCAAGAACCAAGGAAGCCTTCTCCAGGCTTAATCTGCATATCCTAGCTGGCACAGAAGCCTAGGGTGGTCACTGCAGACCACCACAGGGAATCTGTGTTTGGCCTTCACCACTGCATGATGACCTTCAGCAGGGCTGCTTAGGTTCAGTGGACACATTTGGTGAACACCTTTTAAAGGGTTTCAAAGGAAGGCCGGCGCCGCGGCTCACTAGGCTAACCCTCCGCCTAGCGGCGCCGGCACACCAGGTTCTAGTCCCGGTCGGGGCGCCGGATTCTGTCCCGGTTGCCCCTCTTCCAGGCCAGCCCTCTGCTGTGGCCAGGGAGTGCAGTGGAGGATGGCCCAGGTGCTTGGGCCTTGCACCCCGTGGGAGACCAGGAAAAGCACCTGGCTCCTGGCTCCGCGGCGGCCATTGGAGGGTGAACCAATGGCAAAGGAAGACCTTTCTCTCTGTCTGTCTCTCTCACTGTCCACTCTGCCTGTCAAAAAAATAAAAAGAAAAAAAAAAAGGGTTTCAAAGGAGATGACTGTCTTCTAGTAGTTGCATGTGGCTTGGGTAAAGCATTGGAAGAAAATAAAAAGAAGGGCTTCTGGAAATAGCGAGGAATACGTTGCTGAAGCTTCATGCCAAGGAAGCAGCCATTATCCCCAGACCGGACAGAGGGCGTGGGTCTGTCACTGGCTGCTGAGTAGGCTTGGTGAGACAGAGGGAGACTTGAGTGAACTTGGGTGAGCTTTACCTTTCTGAATTATGGTCATCTCAAATGTTCCAGACACAGGGGTTTCTAGCATGGAGCCACCTCTTTTATTCTACTTTTATTCCCATAATGTAAATATGTGACAGAACTTCATCAAAATTAACATTTTGATTCCATTTTCTGTGAACTTTTTGAAGTAGCCTCATTGTGGTAAGGTAATTGAATTGAGTTTAGGAATTATATGCCTATTTAACATTTATTTTTATATCCTTTAAAATCAGTTGGCAGGGGCTGATCTTTTCTTTGGGTCACTCGCGTTGTTCGGCAGGTTATGAACCAGCTGTCTAGTGTCGCTGTTGAGGCGACACTGTAACCTCAGCAAGGCATGAGCAGTGGCTTCGTGTAGTCTGTGGCATCCAAGCTGAACGTGCCCCTGTGGGTTGTGGCTGGACTCTGAGAAGGCAGCTTTCAGGGGCGGGTGGGACCAGGGGAGATGCTCGGTCAGAGGATAGTCAAGGGCTCATCTCATAAGTACTTGGAGTGTGTTAACCACAAAGTGACTGCCAAATGAAATGATCTGCTTGGAAAACTTGCCAGTGGTAGCTCTAGAAAGTTTGAAATAGATGCCCCATTGTATCTCCCAGCTGCAAAGTCAGGCTTTTAACTGACTTAAGAGCTATTTAACTAAAACAAGGAGCTGCTGGTTTAGTCTGGAACGCAGTTGTCCTGTCCTCATAGCCTGTTGTGATGTCCCAGATGACTCACACCTCTGCAGCCAGGGCATCCAGCCTGATGTCCCTTTAGGTAACCTGTACCGTAGATGATAGCCCATAGCGAGATCATTTGGTCAAAATAGAAAACACTGTGGCAGAAAGAACATGAGTTCTGCAGTCAGCATACTTTGGCTTCAAATCTTGACATGCAGATCAATAATTAACATTGCTCTGGGGAAGCTACTCAGTAGACCCCGTATTTATTCTTCAGTCAGATGCTAATACCACCTGCCTCTGAAGGTTATGTGCATACTACTTACAATTGTGCATTATATAAATATGCATTTTTGAAAGATTTATTTATTTAAAAGGCAGAGTTAGAGAGGGGCTGGGGAGAGGGGAGAAACCAAGAGAGAGAGCTTCCATCTGCTGGTTCACTCCCTAGATGGCCACAATGGCCAGCACTGGGCCAGGTGGAAGCCAAGAGCCAGGAGTCTCTTCCAGGTCTCCCTATGGGTGCAGGGGCCCAAGTACTTGGGCCATCCTCCACTGCCTTCCCAGGCACATTAGCAGGGAGCTAGATGAGAAGTGGAGCAGCCGGGACTGGAACTGGTGCCCATATGGGATGTCAGCATCACAGGCAACGGCCTTACCTGCTTTACCACAACACCGGCCCCGCAAGTATATACTTTAATATATGTGTTACGTTACGTTTACATAAAATATTAGTATAATGCTTGGTATATAAAGTTCCTTTTTTTAATGTTCTTTATTCAGTGTTCTTAAATTTTTAAGTGATACAGAAAGATTGTACCTATGATAGAACTTCAGAAAGTTCATGGAAATGGAATGAAAACATGAGTTTAGAGCAGGCATAGTGGTACATCAGGTTAAGCTGGTGCTTGGGATGCCTCCATTCCACATTAGAGGGCTGGTTTGAGTCCTGGTCCTCCACTTCCCATCCAGCTTCCTGCTGAGGTACCTTGGAAGGCAACAGGTGATGACCTAAGTCCTTGTCCCTGCCACACATATGAGCAACTCAGATGGAGGTCCAGGACCCTGGTTTCTGCCCAGTCCTGCGCTAGCTGTTGTGGGCATTTGGGGAGTGAGCCAGAGAATGGACGATCTCAATCTTTCCTGCTGTCTGTCCCTCTACCTTTCAAGTACATAAATAAATTTAAAAAAAAAGATTGTTTACTTTGGTGCCAGAAAGAATCAAAACCTATAAGGGTTTTTAGAAAGTTCATGAAAAAAAGCATATTATGAAACAACTGCATGAATTTTAAAGATTTTTTTGTACCAAAATAAACTTATCTTTTCATTACATTTTTCGGTGAACTTTCTGAAGCACCTTTGTATTAATGGGGAACCATGTGGTTCAGTACATGTGCACACTGTGTAATGTTCAAATTGGTAAGCATACTATCCCCTCACATTTATCATTTCTTTATGGTGGAAATATTTAAAGTTTTTCTAGCTTTTAAGGTATACATAGTCCAGTAGTGTTACTTGTAGCCATCTTACGACCCGATAGAATGCCAGAACTTCTTTTTGAGAGAAAGCTTGTGCTCACATCTGCTGGTTCACTCTCCAAATGCACTGAACAGTGAGGGCAGGGCTTGAGGCTGGAACCAGGCACTGGGAACACAGAGGTCTCCCAGCTGGGTGGCAGGGACTCAACCACTTGAGTCATTACCTGCTATGTCTCAGGAAAGGAGGAAGCTGAATTGGAAGCTGGAGCCAGGAACATCAAACTGAAGCAGGAGGGAGACCCCACACCCGAAAGAACAGCATTGATCTGTCAAAGGCCCCAGTACCTCTTGGCATTGCAGCCTTGACATCCAGACCTCAACAAGCCCTGCTCATCCCATAGCAGATGCCTCTGAGTTTGAATAATAAACTTGGAATTTTAGTTCTCAAACCTTGATAGAGGGGTCACTGCTCTAGATTTAGCCAAATAAAACTTTATTAATTTGGGGTCATTTGGAGAACAATCCAATCTTTTGTGATGACAAAAGGAATTTTACAGAAATCTATTAGATAAGTACTATAGCCCTATTTTTTTTTTTTTTTGACAGGCAGAGTGGACAGTGAGAGAGAGAGAGATAGAGAGAAAGGGCTTCCTTTGCCGTTGGTTCACCCTCGAATGGCCACCGCGGCCAGCGCACCGCGCTGATCCGAAGCCAGGAGCCAGGTACTTCTCCTGGTCTCCCATGGGGTGCAGGGCCCAAGCACTTGGGCCATCCTCCACTGCACTCCCTGGCCACAGCAGAGAGCTGGCGGAAGAGGGGCAACCGGGACAGAATCCGGCGCCCTGACCGGGACTAGAACCCGGTGTGCCGGTGCCGCAAGGCGGAAGATTAGCCTAGTGAGCCACGGCGCCGGCCCCTATAGCCCTATTTTGAAATAAAACATGCAGAAGATATCCTAGGAGCTAAATAGGCAGTGTAGTAAGTAAATAGAATAGTGGGTTGAAAGTGTAACTTTTCATGTTTAAGGAGAAAGCTTTAATTCTGTGACTGTAACTTAGTATAACCAGAGTCCAGCTAGGACTTCCCTTGATTGAAGAGGCAGTGTAGTACAGTCGTGGTTAGGTGCACATTTGTAAGTCAGACTACTTGGGTTAGAAATATGATTTAGTGGAAGTGGACGTGGCACGACAGTTATCAGCATGGGGATGCCTGCATCCTGTGTCCTAGTGCTTTGTTTGAGTCCCAGCTCCTCTGCTTCCAGGCAGCTTCCTGTGAGTCAGTGCACACCCCGGGAAGCAGCAGAAGGTGACTCAAGTGTTGGGGTCCTGTCTGGGAGACCTGGGTGGGGTTCCGGGCTCCCAGCTCTTGAGGGCATTTGGGGGATTACTAGTAGATGGAAGATCTCTCTCTCTCTCTCTCTCTCTCTCTCTCTCTCTCTCCTTCTCTCTCCTTCTCTCTCCTTTCAAATAAAATTAAAATAAATTTTGAAAGCTAAAAGCTAAAAAAATACATTAACCATTTATTAAATAATCTTGGACAAGTTACTAAACCTCTATGTGTCTGTATCCTTATTTGTTAAATGAGGAGAATAATAATTCCCAGTTAAAGGGTCATTGTGAGCACTAAATGTGTTCCTGCCTGGAAAAGTCCTTAAAAGTGTATCAAGTACACAGTATTCACTCTTTTTAAAGCTTTTAAATTTAGGGGGTGGGAGGATTGATTGATTTTTGTTCACTTCTATCATCTCAAAATGATTTGCAGAAAAAAGAACAGATGAGGAAAACTTGGGTGGAAGTAGTCAAAATGGAAAGATACTATCAAAACAAGGATAAGATAGGGAAAAACCTGTATGCAATGCAGTTGGAAGTGTGGTTGAAGGACATAGGACTAGAAGGTAGCAGGGAGTGTGTTGCTGTCTAGAGCAAGTGCAGACATATGCAAATCCTCATAAAGGGAAAACTGTGAAACAGGAACAGTGGCATGCAGAGTGTGTGACTGTTTCAATGTTCTGTCGGTTAAAGCTCTCAACACAAGGTCATGGGACCTATAATAAAGTGCACATAAAAATGCGGAGAGCACGCCCGCTCAGGGACATCTCAGTGGCTATGGACCTTATGTGTTAAAGCAGCACCTGTCAGTCACAAATGTGTCTCCACGCTTCTGGAGTTCCCCTACCCAACATCCTGTGATTGATAGCCTGTTTTTTAAAGACATTGAAGCTGGAAGGTGATTGGTTAGTCTTATACAACAAGAAGAAAGGTTGATTAAAAGAAGAAATTATTTTAGAATGAAGCATAAATACCTTAAACATTTTATTTCAACTTAAGCATAATTTCTGAATAGCAGTTTCATCATTAAATAGTTTTTCACATGTTTGCTACATAGAGGACAGTATTTTCATTTTTCAAGGCACAGCTACCTGCTGTAAAACAAGACATTCCCAGAATTATTTTAATTCGAGAATGGGATTTCAGGCTGTGCTTTTCTGCACATGCATGGTACATACACACACCAAAAACAAAGTTTAATTTTTTTTCTTAACAGCCTTACTGAGATACAACTCATGTACAGTTCATCTATTTCAAGTTTTTGTCTACAGTTCAATCATTTCAACCATTTATTATTTTTTTTTTTTTTACTTATTTGAAAGACAGAGTTACAGAGAGAGGTAGAGCCAAGAGAGGTATTCCATCCGCTGATTCATTCCCCAAATGACTGCAAAGGCCAAAGCTGAGCTGATCCAAAGCCAGGAGCCAGGAGCTTCTCCTGGGTCTCCCATGCAAGTGCAGGGGCTCAAGGACCTGGGCCATAGCAGAGAGCTGGATCGGAAGTGGAGCAGCTGGGACTCGAACCGGTGCCCATATGGGATGCCAGCACTGTAGCCTGGGGCTTTAACCTGCTGCACCACAGCACTGGCCCCACAACCATTTATTATTAGCAAGACTCCAAAGCTGCCATGCAGTAAAAACTAGCAGTGTGCACCATCCCTCTGAATTGTTCCCTCTCCTGTTTTAGCTTTATCACCTGACCTCATTCAGCTGGAATTGTTTCTGGGGTCGACATGTATTGAGTCTTCACAAATTCAACTTAGTTTTCATAGCTAACTTCATATTTATGAATATACATGTGAATAATTCCATCTCACTCCCCCAGAAAAGAAATCCCATAGCTAATCACTTTTTTGTCTTACTTAATGTGTACGTGTAGTATCCAAAAAATTCATGGAAAATGTAAAGTGTGAGAAATCTATGCATGGATTTCAAAAATTCTAGCACCAAAATAAATTGACCTTTAAACTCCATTTTTCATGGTCTTTGTACATGTGCTCATGGTAAGAGTTACAGAGAAAAGGTTTATTTTCTCTTCACTGAAAACAGGGAAAATCGTAGCTCTTACTTCTAGAAAAATCTAGAGTTAAGTGAGAAAATACCGATCCTGTTATTACTTGAGAAATAAGCAGTGTGTCTGCACCCAGTGTCAGCTAGCATTGTTACTGCTGTTACCAGTGTTTCCTCCCTGCAGCCCCCGTTCTGTCAAGTCCATCACATAAAGCATGTTGGTGGCCATGTCGGCTCTCCTTTTGTCTGGCCCTCTTTGCTGACTTCATCACTTGGTGTTCTTGGCAAAAATCCCCTTTGCTTGCAGGCAAAGCAGTCAGGTGATGAGGAAATGTTTACAGCAGGCTCAGGTCTGCATGTCGTCTGAATCGGAGGTCTGTTCTAACAGATCAAGTGAGCACTAGCGATTAATTCTCCTTCTTTATGTCAGATGCAACACTTTATTATTTTTAAAATTTTTATTTATTTTCATTTTATTTGAAAGGGAGACAGGGAGAATGAGCTTCAGTCTGCTGGTTCACTCCTCAGGTGCCTACAACAGCCAGGGCTGGGCCAGGCCACAGCCAGGAGCTGGGAACTCAGTCCTGGTCTCCCTGGTGAGAGTAGAGGCCTAAGCACTTGAGCCGCCATCTGCTGCCTCCTGGAGGCAGTAGCGGGAAGCGGAGTGGTGGGGACTCTTCACTGGTACCCTGCTATGGGGTGTAGGTATCCCAAGCAGGAGCTTAACCTGCTACACCACAAACCCAATGCAAAACTCACTCTCACCTCCCCGCAACAAATGTGTTCTTTTTTTCTTAAGCCGAGGCACTCAGAATGCTGAGTGCTTGGCCAAGCTCGCTTTCTGTCTGATGTGCTGAGTGCGCAGCTGGAGGTGGGCGACTGTGGGCTACCCTGCTTTTACATGACATTAACTGGGGATTGAGGGATGCGGATCATGATGCGATTGAAGGGCTGATGTAATTATGGCAAGTGATAATAGGCTTGCTCAGCAGGAGAGAGATTTCAACAGTGAGATGAATTTTAGGTGGAAACTTGACAGCCAAGGGCAGCTGGAGGGCATCGTGAGAAATGGCCCTGAGGACCGCCATGAGCAGGTGTCACTCTGGCAGCCGTTTCTGGAAGCCTCTGAGTCGGGCAGGGGCAGTCCTGGCCAGGGGCAGAGGTGCCTACTGGAATTTGGAATGGAGGGATGTGGTCACTTGTGCTGTTCCTCTGACTTGTCCAGTTCTCTTCTGTCCAGGGACAGCTACAACTGTATGTTCCCCTTTTCTTTGAGGCTAGATGTTTCAGCTAACTGGAAAACGTGTAGAGATTTGAAGAGCTCTGCCTGATCTTTCACAGTGCCTCTTGCTGGTGCTGCAGTGACCATGTTGTAGGTTCTCGAGGCTGCCTCGGGGATGACTAAGTAGAGCCCTCAGCTGACCCACAGAGGGAGAAGCATGGTAAAGAAGGAAACCTTTGTGGGGTGTGCATCTGGTCTAGTGTTTAATATATGTCCCGTAGCTGAGACACGGGGTTGGAGTTCCAGCTCCGCTCCTGATTCTGGCTTCTTGCTAATGTGCACTCTGGGCGGCACAGGTGATGGCTCAAGTAGTTGGGTCTCTGCCCTCCATGTGGGACACCCAAAATGAGTTCCTGGCTCCTGGCCTTCGCCTGGCCTAGTCCTGGCTGTTGCAGGCATTTGGGAAGTAAACCAGCAGGTGAGAGATCTCTATCTGTCCTTCTGTCTCTTTGTTTCTGCATTTCAAATAATTGTTTTTAAAAAATAAACCTTTAAGCCAGTGATGTTTGGGGCATTGTCATTGCAGTAAAATGTACCTCCATCTTGATTGATTAGTATCATCCCTAGCCCTCCATCCTGGAGAAACGGTACACTGTTCCTGGAGCCAATGTGTGTTAAAGGTGAGCTAGGCCAAAGAAAAATTATAATAAGGCTTCTGGGGCCAGCACTATGGCTTAGTGGGTAAAGCTGCTGCCTGCAGTGCTGGCATCCCATATGGGCGCCTGTTCAAGTCCCGGCTGCTGCACTTCCGATCCAGCTCTCTGCCTGGGAAAGCAGTATAAGATGGCCCAAGTCCTCGGGCCCCTGCACCTGTGTGGGAGACCTGGAAGATGCTCCTGGCTGCTGGCTTCTGATCAGCTCAGCTCTGGCCATTGTGGCCATCTGAGGAGCAAACCAGCAGATGGAAGACACCCCCCCCCCCCTCTCTCTGTATCTGTAAATCTTTAAAAAAAAATAAGGCTTCTATGGCCATCTTATCCTTCCTTGTTGAGAATAGGTTTATTTATTTGGTATATGATGGCCCTCTGTGTTTTTTTTTTTTTTTTTTAAACTTACTTTGATTTCATTTGAAAGGCAAAGAGCCAGAGATAGAGATGCTTCCATCTCTGGTCCACTCCCCAAATGCTGGCAACAGCCAGGGCTACACCAGACTGAGGCCAGGAACTGGTGCTCAGTCCAGGTCTTCCACGTGGGTGGCTAGGAGCCAACTCCTTGCATCATGACCAGAAGCTGGAGTCAAACGCAGAGCCAGAACTTGAACCCAGGCACTCCAGTATGGGACACAGGCATCTCAAGCTGCGCGTGAGAGCCCATCACCTCCTGTTCTGCCATATATCATGCACATTTGACAGTGAAAAGACAAAGGCCAGAGGATAGGTGTAGTGTTCTGTAGTCCAGTGAGGTCAGTCCCAACCCCGAGAGCCATTGAATAACAGGCGTGTTCTGGGCTGCCTTCTGTAGATCCAGGCCGTTCTGTGAGTGATGCCTTCCTAGGGACCCTCGTGGCTCCCACACTAGCCAAAGGCCTCTTTCCTCCTTTGACAGGTACTCGGACTGACACTTTGGGAACCCAGTCGTTAGTTCGTCTGTGCAAAGTCAACAAATTACCCTGGTATGTACGATGTGTGGGAAGAGGTCTCAGCAGTTCTTCAAAATAAGGTCAAAGGAAGCAGGCTCCGCCCAGGAGGCTTCCTCCGCACCTACGCTCACCGCCTCAGCCACCCAGCGCGACCTCTAGAGGGGAGCTGCACTCCTGGGGAGTGGCCCACGAGAGGAAAGGTGTGTGGGTGCTGTGCCTCCCTGGCCTTTGAGGGCCTCCCCCTTGTGACTAGGCCAGGGCTGCTCCGCTGGCACTGAGCCGCAGTGCTGCAAGTGCCAGCTTCTCCCTAAGAAAGTGACCTCCCCTGGGGACAGCTGTAGGAGGCAGCCACTTAATATGGCTGGTCAGCTGGTTCTCCCATTCCCTGCCCAAAACAAAGCCAAGCCCTTTCACTTGCAGAACGTGATCTGGGTGGCTATATAAAATTTAGGTGGAAAGGCGGTTTGTCCAGAATTCAATTGTTCGACTAGCTGCAAATGAGGCGCCATCAATACAGGCTCAGTCAAGCTGTTTTCCGTGAGTGGACATATAATATCAACCTTTTCTTTTTTAAATATTTATTTAAGAGAGAGAGAGGGAGATGGGGAAGGAGAGAGAGAGAGGAAGTGAAAGAGAGCAAGCACAGCTTCTCATTTGCTAGTTCACTCCCCAAATGCCCTCCCTGGCCAGGGCAGGGCCGGGGTTGAAGCGGGGTCTCCATGTGGGTGATGAGAACCCAGTCACTCTCAGGCTCCACACGGCAGAAGCTGGAGTCGGGAACTGGAGCCGGTCACCCAATTCAGCTATTCTAATGTGAGGCTTGAGTATTTGAACGGCTAAACCAAATGCCCACCTCTGATTTTCTTATTTTTAATTGCTTACAAAATTACAAAGCCATTTGATCTTCTTAGTATGGTATTTGCTTTCTTATGGTAATGATTTTTCATAAATTTTGCCACTCCTTAAGTGACAACTCAGCGTATTAATGTCAGGCTCAGATTATTTTTTCTATTCATTTTCTATTTCCTAAGTAGATGTGCACACATTGTTAGAGGAATCTTAAAGAATTTGGGGGGCCAGTATTATGGCACAGTAGGTTAAGCCTCTCCCTCTGCCTTTCAAATGAATAAATAAATCTTAAGAAAAAAAATTCAGGGGCCGACGCCGTGGCTCTCTTGGTTAATCCTCCGCCTGCGGTGCCGTAATCCCATTTGGGCGCCAGTTCTAGTCCCGGCTGCTCCTCTTCCAGTCCAGCTCTCTGCTATGGCCTAGGAAGGCAGTGGAAGATGGCCCAAGAGCTTGGGTGCCTGCACCTGCATGGGAGACCAGGAAGAAGCACCTAGTTCCTGGCTTCAGATCGGCGCAGCGCGCCAGCCGTAGCAGCCATTGGGGGAGTGAACCAATGGAAGGAAGACCTTTCTCTCTCTCTCATTGTCTATAACTCTACCTGTCAAATAAATTAAAAAAAAAGAAAAAAAAATTCATAGAAAAGGCATATTATGAAAAAACTAGGCGTAGATTTCAAAAGAAACTTACCATTAATTGAACTTTGCCGTGGACGTTTTGAAATGCCTGTGTAACTGCCAGTGCCTTCCTTTCATCAAGATGGCTATTGTGCAACACATCCCAGATCAGAGTTTCTGTGGCAGCCATTTAGGGAGGGAGTCAACACGTGGATGATATGTCCCCCCTCCCCCTCCCCCTCTTCCTCTCCCTCCCCATTTCTCTCCCTCTCCCATCCCTCCCTCTCCCCAAACTGGTGCCCATATGGGGTGCTGGCACTGCAGGCAGTGGCTTTACCTGCTATGCCACAGCACTGGCCCCTGAACTGAATTTCTGTAGTAATTTTTATACTTAGGCATGATCTGTAAACTTCTTGAATGTAAACTAAAAACTGAGCAGGCATTCCAATAAGTCACACATTCACATACACACATAATATATTATTTCTATATATTATACGTATCATGTATTACTTACTGTGCCAGTAAAAGTATGCACATGTAAACACAGAAAGAGAAATTATGAAAACTTGATATCAGTGAAATATGCAGTATTTGTAATGTCTTGTTGCCAGTCTGATGAATTTGTTCTGTCATGAAGTAGCATCTCCAAGTGTGCTTTAATTCATGATGTGTGCGTAGCTCTGTCATAGAACACTTGTCCTGGTCATTTCTTCCTCTGCCATTTTTCTCTCTTCCTCTCTTCTTTTTGGCCTATATCTGATCAGATCTAATTAGATCATCTTTATTCTGACCTCATGAGGCTCATAAAGCAGCCATTCTGGGAATAGAAAAAAATCCACTTCTGACATTTATTGTTTTTGTTTGCACAATTACTTTTATCTTCATTATTCAGTTACCTCTCAGTGACCTCTTAAAACTGTGCCCATTCTGTGAGGCTGGTTTAGTCAGACAAGATACATGACTCAGAAGGCCAGCTGCCTGGCATTCGTGCTGGACAGAACTGAGTGAGCGAGTGGACAGCCCTGAGCTGCGCCCCTCTCCTGCACGTGGGGCCTCTAAGTAGGGACCAGAGACTTCTATACCAGTCCATTAAGTCCAATATTTGTAACATTCTCTTTGTTTGAATTAAAATAACTGCAAAGAAGAGTGTTGTTTTCTCTCTGCACCCCAATGAGTGCAGAGAGAAACTCTCTAGGGGTTGCTCTGCTCGGCCAGGTCAGCTGGAAGTGGTCGTGGTCACCAGGCCTCCCTGTCGTGAGCTCTGTTTCCGTCCTCTCGTCTTCAGTGGCTTCCATGGTGGTAGTGGTGGTCGGTTGCATTCCATTGCCCGGTTGAAGCATTTGGATTCAATTCAATCTCTATTCCTGTTACATTCTGTACTCCTTCCAGAGTTACAGAGCTGAGGTCCTGGATTACCTTACTCTACGATACCAGTAGCTTTTCCTTGGAAAGGTAGGCAGTTCAGCATTTTCCACCTTGTCCCAGGTGTCTGGGTCGTCTCCAGAGATGACGTCACGCTCAGAGTGGTCCAGTACTAGGTGACGAGTCTCCACTGTCCTCCAGGACGGCTGGGGCACAGGAGAGCAGAAGCGTTCAGCCTCCCGGCGGCAGTGTGTTTGGTTTCGTGAGTTAAACTCCACAAATGCCTCCCTTTTCCATCCCTTATTATCGAGATTTCTGCCAAGTTGCCTCTCCTGTCCTGTTTCTGCTGAGGAAATAACTATGTCCCAAGTGTAGCAGAGGGAGAGGGCTTCTCCCCGTGGCCTCCTGCTGTGTCTGTCTGTGTTTCCCTTCTGCCCCGGCCTCTGCAGAGAGCCTCCGGGCCTGGGAGAAGCCTGGCTTGCTACCTCAGCATCCAGCGCTGAAGCGTCTTCGGCTGACAGACTCAGCGGCTCCGCTGCGTTCAGCTGCCGAGTTCTTGAGCTGGCGTTCACCATCTCACCTGGAGCACTGGGGGATGGAGACTGCAGATCCCACCCCAGAAGTCCTGGTGCAGGTGCTGCAGTGGTCCGATAATCCGCTTTGCGCTTCTCACAAATCCTCAAGTGAGTCTGATGCTGCTGATCTGAGACCAGACTTCAGGAACCACTGACCACAGGACATCAGGCGTCTCCTTGGTTTCCTTTCTCAGAGTCGCTGAGCTGAAATGAGGATTCTTGTTTCTGCCGAGCACTGAAGGGGGCCTTGGGAGAGGGAGCAGGTGGCGTGGGCCAGCCTCGCTGGGGGTTCCCCTCGCTCCCGATGCAGCAGAGGGTAGAGATCAGCAGCCTCCAGTGCCTGTGACTTCTCCCTGGGTTCCCCATTTCCCTGGTACTCAGAGGGCAGTGGAGTGGGAATCTGCCCCGCTGAGGGCATGGGAGTGAACCTGACTCCTCAAGTGAGCCCTTCAGGACAGAGCTAAGCAGGTGGGAGCATGGTGGGAGTGTAGTGTTGGGGTCTGGGGAGAAGGTGTGATTAAAAATGGGCGTGGTGCTCCTGGAGGCCCAAAAGGATAGAGTAAGGTGGTGAGAACACAAGCTGGGGCAGGGTGCCCAGCTGCTGTCTTCACTGGCAGTGTTTCAGGAGCGTCCCAGAGCACAGTGTGCTGCTTAACTGTGGTGACTGTTATAATGGGCTCTGTTTCTGGGGGCTTGTCCTGTCCCAGGTACTGACTGGCAGAGCGGAGGATAATTCAGAATAAAAGCTTTGGGATTTAGTCAGTCAGGCTCTGTTTGCACTTGCTGAGAGTTGGGGCAAATTGGCAAATGCTTGTAAGCTTCAGATTCCTCATCTTTAGAATGGGGATGATCCTAGTCACCCGCTGAGGCTTTGCATGAGGGCCGAGGTGTTGCATGTGAAGGAGCGGGCAGACAAGTGCAGAGAGGGATCAGCACTGTGTCTCAGCAGCTCACTCCTTGCAGCAGCCGTGTGAGCCAAGAGCTAATGCTGCTTACAGGTGAGGAAACCGAGGCTCGTGGAGGTTATGTCACTCACCAGAGTGCATAAGTGGTGTGTCCCAATTTTGATGTACACTACTCATGATGGAATATAATTAACCCCTGTTGTTACTGTTGATTGGTGACTGAATTTTTTTGGTCATTTAAGCTGCCTTTGACAATTCCTTTCGAGAAGAATGCTATAGGGTTATTTATTTATTTATTTTATTTGAAAGGCAGATTGACAGAGATAGACAGAAAGAGAACTTGTATCTGCTGGTTCACACCTTAAATGGCTGCAAAACCCCAGGCTGGGCCAGGCCCAAGCCAAAAGCCAGGAACTTCATCCTGATCTCCCATGTAGGTAGCAAGGGCCCAACTACTTGGATTATCATTGACTGTCTTCATAGGCACGTTAACAAGAAGCCGGATTGGAAGAGGAGCAGCTGGAACTCAAACTGGGTTTCAAAAGTGTTGCAGGTGGTGCATTAACCCACTCCACTGTGCTACAGCCATGGCCCTAAAATGTTACATTACATAAGGATCCAGGCTCCTGTACCCATCTGCGGCCTGGGAGCCTGGATCCTTCAGGGAAGTAGAAAAAAATCTGAGCTTTAACAAATAGTAGCTTATAACTAAATTTAAATACAAAGTTGCCAAAATGGAATTTAGGTTAAAAAAGAATCAAAGTATATTCCAGGAGATTTAAGTTGGTGAGTGAGAATCATTGTTACATTGTGCTATTGCCGCGTATATACACAGAATGAACACTGAGAAAGATTTTGAAAGGGGAAATCTTAAATGGTAAGTATGTTAGGGAATGTGTAGTCATAATTTGCTGTTTGTAGCTATTAATAAACTGACTCCCATTTTCATTCTGAAAGGAGATTACTGGAGGGAAGGAAGCCACCTACCTACCTGTGTAGGGAATTCTAGATAAGTGTGTGTGTTGCAAGGTGTGCTAAAATTCTTGATTGGAGTGTTTGGAGACATCTGCAAGTGCCTTTGCTGCAGAGAAGAGTGACTAAGCAACTTTCTAACACTTGCTACACTTTGCATGTATCTCTAGCATTTTGCTCAGCTCATGGTTGTATAATGATTTACCTGCCTGCCTCCCCTGTCCTGAGTTTGTGAGCCAAAGTGCTGTATTTAGCTGTCTCTTTGGCCTCAGCATGGTATCTGGCATATGGTAGATGGCTGATAAATGTAAGAACTACCTCAGCGTCTCCCATATCTTTTCTACATTTTAGTTAGGATTCAGCGCAGTATCGTTTGCCTATTAATTCTGTAGTCTAGACAAGGGATGCTTTTTGTAAATAATGGCATTGATTGGAAATGACTTACGTCATGCTGGTAGTCCTCTTGGGAATGCCTCATTTCATCTCTGCCTTCTCCGCATATGAAAGAGTTGTAATTGGATTTTATAAAGAACACACTTGGACTTTTCCCCCGTAATTTGTATATTTTGCATATTTCTATTTCCAGTAGTCTATGTAATTCAGAGAATGTTGGCATTTCAGTTCTGAGCATAGAGCCACTGATGCAGGACAGTGTGGGGTTCTAGGCTACTTCCGGAAGTAAACGGAAAACAAGGTCTCTGAACTGAAAAGCTAAAACCTGCGGGCTGTCCAGGTTGTCTTCTATGAAGCAGTTTGTGCCTGTGGAAGTTGGCGAGAACGGCCGAAGGCATAGTGCAGTGTTTGTGTAGAGGACGGATGTCTGCTCTCGTCTGCTGAAGATGCACTGGGTCATAGGTGAGAAATGTCCCGCCACCAGGAAGTGAGGAGTAAACGTAGACCAGGGTGGGTGCTGAGAAGTGGAGCCTTGAGCGCTTTGGTGGAAGCACCTGTGTGGCGAGAGTGAGGCCTTCCCAGCTTTTGGCAGGAAATCATCCCTGATGACTTCAAGGCAGAGCATCTGACCTGCAGCCCCGGACTTCTGCATTTGTTTCAATTCTAATCTTGTAACCACCGCTCCACTTTGCAGTCAGACACCCTGTTTCAGAAACCTGTGGTGGGAAAACTCCCTTTGTTCAAACAGGCACCAGAGACAGTGGAGGATCAAATACAGTTTATTAACACCAGCAAGCCCAGTGGGAATCATTTCCTGAGAACTGAGCATCAATCCCAAGTTTCTTACAATATTTACAGGTTCGTCAGCCTCATACCTTAACCGATACAGCCTCAGTGGGTTTAAATTGCAGCCTGTACTCTGCAACGTCAGTGGGTCTAGTATGTTTATAAAAGAGACACCTGGGCAGATTGATGGCTGGAGGAGTTACAGAAGCAGAACCTTGGGCATCTTCCCTCCCTAGACAAGATAACGGCACACAGCTGCTTCACCAGACAATGGGAAGCAGCCGCTTTTCAAGGTTAGTGTCAGGGGTCCCCTTTGCCTCCTTTGTCTCTGGTTGTGGCCTTATTTCCTCTACAAATCTGGTGGGCCAAGATGGCCTTTCCTCCCACTCCTTTGTTTAATTTTTAAAATGTATTTGACTTCTTTACAATTTTGATCTTTTTTTTTTTTTTTTAAAGATTATTTATTTGAAAGAGTTACAGAGGCGGGGGTGGGGGGGGGGGATCGATCTTCCATCTGCTGGTTCAGTTCCCAAATGGCTGCAACAGCCAGGCTTGGGCCAGGCTGAAGACAGGAGCCAGGAGCTTCCTCAGGGTCTCCCATGTAGGTGCAGGGGCCCATCTTCTGCTGCCCTCCCAGGTGCATTAATAGGGAGCTGGATCTGGAGTGAAGCAGCTGGGACTCGAACTAGTCCCCATATGGGATGCTGGCGCCGCAGGCTGAGGCTTTACCCCCTACTGCGCAGTGCTGGCCCCAGCCACCTGGTTTTTTGTAGAAGTGTTTCAGTCTGTATTCTCAGTGTGGCTGAAGTTAATCTGTAAGGAGCAGTGAAGCATTCTAGGCTGTTGATACCTAGCAGTGTGAACTTTTGTACTAGTTCTGCAAGTAATGAGATAGGGCTCAGGTACACTTTCATGTATATTTTCTTATACACGAAATGCTCCTTGATTTAAGTGAAAGTTAGGAAAGTAATCACGGTTATTAGGAGAACAAGTTAAATAGAATTCCTGTGAGCTGCTTTTGAGCTTCTGAAGTTAAAATACAGCTCCTCTCCCTCCCCCAACTCCCCACGCTGCACACCACACCCCTTAAACTGGACTCTGAGCTCACTTTCTGTAGGAAGCCTCTCCTCCTCGTGTGCCTTGAGCTCCGTCCTTCCCAGCCCTGCGATGCCCCGGTATCACCAGGGCCCTGCACAGTCCCTGCCCCAAGATTAATGCTCCTCCTTTATTTTAATTAAACTGAAAAAGATAGAGTTAGGATGGACATACAAGTTGTTTTTCCTCTTTTAGTCATTGGCATATTGTTTTGTTTTTAAAGATTTATTTTATTGATTTGAAAGAGTTACAGAGAGAGGTAGAGACAGAGACAGAGAGGTCTTCCATCCTCTGGTTCACTCCCCAAATGGCCGCGATGGCTGGAACTGAGTCAATCCGAAGTCAGGAGCCAAGAGCCAGGAGCTTCCTCTGGGTTTTCCATGTGGGTACTGGGGTCCAAGGACTTGGGCCATCCTCTGCTGCGTTCCCAGGCACATTAGCAGGGAGTTGGATCAGAATTGGAGCAGCTGGGACTCGAACCAGCGCCCATATGGGATGTTTGTGCTTCAGGCCAGGGCTTTAACTCGCTACGCCACAACACCAGCCCCTGGCATGTTGTTTTGACTGTGGTTGCTATTTCACTATTTGTATCATGAAACTTGAGGAAAGTAAATAATCAATGAGAAAAAAAAAAAAAGATGATATAGTTCTGTACCAAAAACACAGCTGTAATAAAATTAACTTCCCAATTTAAAAGATGTGAGACTTCAGCAATTTTTAAAGTTTATTTTGTTTATTTGAAAGGCACAGAAAGAGAGAGATTGCCCCCATCTTCTGGTTCAGCAGCAGCTAGGGTTGGGCCAGGCCAAGGCCAGGAGCTAGAAAACTATTGCAGATTTCTCACATGGTATCAGGGTCCTAACGCTGTGAGCCAGCCCCTCTGCCCGCCAGAGTGCACATTAGCAGGAGGTTGGAATAGGGACTGGGACCAGACTTGAACCCACCCACTCTAATATGGGTGGGTACAACCAGTGTCTTACCTGCGTCACCAAATGCCTGCCTCTAGACTTAGCATTTTAAAAGTTGTTATTGGAGTATCCTTGATAACCTAAAAATGTATATTTGGTTGTGTTTTGGTTTTTTATTGACATGAGTATTAGGAAGATAAGGTTATATTGAAAGACTGAGCTAAACTGTTAGGTTTCTTTCTAGCCTTTTGTTTAGAAAGTATATGATACACATTTTAAACAGGGAATTAATTTTGTAAGATCTTCAGGCTATCTTAGAAAATAAATGATGAATATCAATTCATTAGAAAGCAAATTATCTCTGTGCCAGAATCCTGGCTTTGGGAATTTTTGCCAACTTGTATTAATAGAAAACAATAAATAGCACACTACACTATAAAATATCAATGATTTGTACTGTGTTTACTGAAAGCAAGTTTATATTTTTATGACATTGTTCTCAAATATTAAAAAGTGACTTAAAAGACTTGTGGGAAGGCCCCCACCCCCAGCAGTTGATGGTAACTAGAATGCTAAGTCATCAAAAGCCTTGCCAGTGGTTTGCCATGCACTAGTTGAACCAGACTCACAGTGCAGCCCACCCCGCCCAGGAGCTCCTGAGCTGTGCTCTGAAGGTGGGTGGTGACCCCTCCTTCCTCCCCATTTGGCGTGCTGTCATTCTGTGCCCTCCCAAACGGTTCTGGTGTTCCTTGTTGTAGCCTCGTTTCTTTGTCATCAGAAGTTGTCTCCATGGATGCTTCTAATTACCCTTGTTCAACTGGTATTTAATTTGGGGATCTAATTGTTCAGGGATTTTCTTTCTGCCTTAATCACCTATCTAGCTAGTCATATAGTTTGGATTAATACTTAAAAGTTCTTATTAGAAGTCCTGTGTGAGGCCAGCACTGTGGCTTAACGGGTAAAGCCGCCACCTGCAGCGCCGGCATCCCATATGGGTGCTGATTTGAGTCCTGGCTGCTCCACTTCTGATCCAGCTCTCTGCTGTGGCCTGGGAAAGCAGTGGAGGATGTCCCAACTCCTTGGGCTCCTGCACCTGCATGGGAGACCTGAAAGAATCTCCTGGCTCCTGGCTTCGGTTCGGCACAGCTCTGGCCAGTTGGGGAGTGAACCAACGGAAGGAAGACCTCGCTCTCTTTCTCTCTGCCTCTCCTCTCTCTGTGTAACTCTTTCAAATAAATACTAAAAAAAAAAAAAAAAAAAAGTCCTGTTGGGGTAGTGTTTAAAGTTTGGAGTTGGGTCTAGGTTTCAATGGTGCCACTCATTGGTTATCTGATGTTGTTGGACAGAGCACCCAACCTCTGTCAACTACAGCTGTTTTTTGAAATAAAAATGGCATAGCCGGCGCCGCAGCTCAATAGGCTAATCCTCCACCTTGCGGCGCCGGCACCCCGGGTTCTAGTCCGGGTCAGGGTGCAGGATTCTGTCCCGGTTGCCCCTCTTCCAGGCAAGCTCTCTGCTATGGCCCGGGAGTACAGTGGAGGATGGCTCAAGTCCTTGGGGCCTGCACCCACATGGGAGACCAGGAGAAGCACCTGGCCCATGGCTTCGGATCAGCGCGCTGCGCCGGCCGGCCGTGGCGGCCATTGGAGGGTGAACCAACGGCAAAAGGAAGACCTTTCTCTCTGTGTGTCTCTCTCTCACTGTCCACTCTTGCCTGCCCCCCCCCCCAAAAAAAGGGCAGTAAAAGTGTTTTTAAAATTTCATGGATATTGGTGTAAAAAATGATGCATAGATTTCAAAAATTTTTTACACCTAAAAAATTTACCTTTTAATTCTGTTTCTACTTTCTGTGGACTTTTTGAGGTATCCTCATATTTACATCATCATGGGAGAAATAAAAGTTCTCATCCACCAAACCATCCCAGAAATATCAGTCTCCGCTCATGCCCCACCCTCTTCAGCCTGCCGCACCTTACCTATAGGTTAGTTCATTATATCCCCAGGACATTGGTTGCCCTGTAAGACCAGAATGTCTACTACAACACAGATCTTGTCTTGTAGGGTTTTCTTCCTAGCAGAAGCTCTTGCAGTGTTAAAAGACCCTGTCTGTGCTTCAGAAAGGAGGTTGAAAGTTCCATAGCTTTGGGGCCGGCGCTGTGGTGCAGTGGGTTAATGCCCTGGCCTAAAGT
Organism: Oryctolagus cuniculus; assembly: GCF_051225735.1. Taxonomy (NCBI): domain Eukaryota; kingdom Metazoa; phylum Chordata; class Mammalia; order Lagomorpha; family Leporidae; genus Oryctolagus; species Oryctolagus cuniculus. The sequence continues at coordinate 9,419,570 of NC_142871.1, read as the reverse complement.
GCCGGCATCCCATATAGGTGCCAGGTCTAGTCCTGGCTGCTCCTCTTCCGATCCAACTCTCTGCTTATGCCTGGGAAAGTAATAGAGGATGGCCCAACTCCTTGGGCCCCTGCACCCGCGCAGGAGACCCTGAAGAGGCTCCTGGCTCCTGGCTTTGGATCCGTGCAGCTCTGGCTGTTGCAGCCAATTGGGGAGTGAACCTTCGGATGGAAAATATTTCTCTCTCTCTGCCTCTCCTCTCTCTGTGCAACTCTTTCAAATAAATAATTTTTTTTTAAAGAAAGTTCCGTAGCCCTTGCATAAAGGTAGGTGATGGTTCTAAGCAGACATGCTGCTTAGATTTGAAGTGATATGTAAAATGCTGGAAATGGTAGGCCAGGGATTTAGGAGGGGTTTGGTGAATGTGTGTTGACTTGACATAGATGAGAAAGGACTGTATTGGCAGTGGGCAGTCAAACTTTCGCATCTGTGGCTCTGAACAGTTTGGTCCTTGCCATCCTGAGAGGTTGACGTCATAGCCAGTGACAGAAGTGCCTTCCTCTGGGGCTGCATTGTGATATGGCATTCAGTACTGGGGGCCAGTTCAAGTCCCAGCTGCTCCACTTCCTGTCCAGCTTCCTGCTAATGTGCTTGGAAAGCAGCAGAAGATGGCTCAGGTGCTCGAGCCCGTGCCACTCATGTGGAAGATCCAGATGGAGTTCAGGCTCGGGGCTTTGGCCTCACGGAGCTCTGGCTGCTGTGGGCGACTGAGGAGTGAAGAGTAGATGGAAGTGCTTGCTGGGTCCTTCCCTGTCCATCCCTCCCTGCCTGTGACTCTGAGGCTTTGCCTTGCAAATAAATAAACAAACAAATCTTTATGAATCCACCAGAGCCTAATCTGTTACTGGCTTTGAAGGGAAGAGTGCAGAGAACAGTGTCTGTAGCTCTAGGGAGGAGTCTTGGGTGTGCTCCTCTGTGTGTTGAAGAAGGGTTGTTGTACCCGGTTTGCACGCCCCTGGATTCCATGCCCCTTTGCCCTGAGACGTAGATGTGAGTACGTTGTATGTGTGTAGCAGCAGAGTGCGTAACCACTTAGGGGCTGGCAGAGCCCTCTGACTGATGCTCACAACCTTTGGAATAACGGTAGAAAGTTCTATATTGAGTTTTTAATCTTCAAAAAAAATTTTGCTGCGGCAGGAAGACAGGATAAAGTAGGGATCAGTAGAGATATTTCTCTGCTAATGGACAGAAGCCAAAGTTTTTGGCCCAGCTTTGAATTTTCATTAGAAAAATGACAAGGAGAAAAGTAACCCTTTGGTGAGAGTGTTCATATAAATGTTGATTTTTGTGTTTGAAGCTAAGCTGTTAGAACCCTCCTATTGCTTAACATTTTATTGATTCTTTTATCTTTTTAAGTGTTTAGGTACGTGAGTAACAACAAGAGCTGATCTTCCTCAGCTCCCAGCATACGCCAGGCCCTGCTCTAACCTGTGAATGAAACTAACTGACTCCTCACACCAACCTTACAAGGATAGGAAGTCCCTTCCAAAGCCAGACAGCCAGGAAGGAGGCCTGGACTCGGGCCCTGGCACCCCGTCCGCACCTCCTGTGCCCTGCCGCAGAGGCCGCTGCACTGTGCTGGGCCATCGTCCCTCTGTCTTTATTCCTTTTCTGTTTTCTTTTTAAAACTTCATTTTCTTTTTCTTTCTTTCTTTTTTTTTTTTAGATTTTATTTACTTTATTTGAGAGTTAGAGTTATAGACAGTGAGAGGGAGAGACAGAGAGAAAGGTCCTCCTTCCGTTGGTTTACTCCCCAAATGGCCGCCATAGCCGGCGCTGCGCCAATCCAAAGCCAGGAACCAGGAGCTTCTTCCAGGTCCCACATGGGTCCAGGGGCCCAAGGACTTGGGCCATCTTCCACTGCTTTCCCAGGCCATAGCAGAGAGCTGGACTGGAAGTGGGACAGCCGGGACTAGAACCGGCACCAATATGGGATGCCGGTGCCGCAGGAGGAGGATTAACGAAGTGAGCCACAGCGCTGGCCCCAAAACTTTATTTTCTAAAACATATTTAATTGACATGCAGAAATGGAACATATTTATGGAGTACTCTGATTTTTAATCACCTATATGCATTGTGTAATGTCCCGTCAGAGTCAATTCATCTTTCTCTTCAAACGTTTAACATTTCTTCATAGTAAAAATATTCAAGATCCTGTCTTCTACTTTTTTGTTATAGAGGAAAAGAAAGTACATTATCCATAGTCACCCCACTGTGTAGTAGAACCTCAAAACTTCTTACTTCCGTGTAGCTGTAACCCAGTACCTAACGATGAACTTTCCCCACTCACCCTCCCCAATTTCACCCCAGCCTCTGGTATCCCCATATTTTTAACTTCTATAAGAACATTTTTTTTAAAACTTCACATCTGAGTGCTTTTCTTTCTTTCCCTGTGCTTGTTAAGGAAAGAGGTGTGTGTGTTTGTGTCTGTATTTTTAAAAGATTCATTTGTTTAATTGATAGAGTGGAGGAGTGGGAGAGGGACAGGGATTTTCCATCTACTGGTTTACTCCCCAAATGGCTGCTTTAGCCCGGGCTAAGCCAGGCTAAAGCCATAAGCCACAAACTCCATCCAGGTCTCTTAAGTGGGTGGCAGGGACCCAAGTACATGGGCCATCATCTACTGCCTTATCAGGTGCATTAGCAGGAAGCTAGATCAGAAGCAGAGTAACTGGGGGTTGAACCGGCACTCCAGTATGGGATATCCTCCAGGAAGTGTATGTATTGAGCTTAGAGAACTGTTAGAAAGCAGGAAGTGCCCAGTAGGCGTAAAAGAAATGGATCCATTTAACTTCTGTGACTATGTTATTAGAAGTTGAAAATGGCCGGCGCCGTGGCTCACTAGGCTAATCCTCTGCCTAGTGGTGCTGGCACACTGGGTTCTAGTCCCGGTCGGGGCGCTGAATTCTGTCCTGGTTGCCCCTCTTCCAGGCCAGCTCTCTGCTGTGGCCAGGGAGTGCAGTGGAGGATGGCCCAAGTCCTTGGGCCCTGCACCCCATGGGAGACAAGGAGAAGCACCTGGCTCCTGGCTTCGGATCAGCGCGGTGCGCCGGACGCAGCAGCTATTGGAGGGTGAACCAACGGCAAAGGAAGACCTTTTTCTCTCTCTCTCTCTCTCTCACTGTCCACTCTGCCTGTCAAAACAAACAAACAAACAAACAAAAAGTTGAAAATGATCTTGGTGGAACAATTGATTTTGTCGATAGGCATTCATGTGTACTGTGTCTGTATGAATTTCTCCCAGTGAAAAAGATTCTCTGGCAGTTGCTTTTCATGTTGAAGATGATCTTGTGGGTTGCACTGTTCCCTTACTGCTATCAAGGGAGCAGTTAGCACCCCTTGGATTGCGGCTTTGTTGGTTGCAACAGTTTAGGAAGCTGAGGAGTCAGCCATGCAATCCCTCGTTTCACTGGAAGCTGGCCCAGTTCTAAGAGATGTGAAGGGTATCTGTGATCAAAACAGCCCCTTTGGAAAGATATCCAAGAGCAGAATCGTGGTGGCATCAAGCTTGGACTCCCTGTCAGTTTGCACAAAGAAGTCCTGGGTGCTTAAGAGCCCATTTTTTACCCTTCCCTGGCCTTAAGGTCTGTGACATGGCAGGAAAAGGGAAAGGGTTTTTCCACCCATGAATTTGTGGTTTTTGTTAAGTACAAAATACAGGAACAGAAAATCATTAGAAAACAAGGTATTATTAGTATGTGCAAAGATGATTACAGGAAAGGAAATCATTGGAGAGGAATGTTGGGAAATCACCTGTGAGAAGAGGATGAACACACAGGTATTGTTAAACCCCACATAGGCGTATGCACACAGAGTTGTAACAAAGTGAGGAGAGTCTGTGGCAATGGCAGCCCTCATTTCTGTACCCGTGTGGTCCTAGCTAGTATGTGTGTCTCACCACCGTCTTCCACTACCTGTTAGGCATTCCCTTTGCCTTCAGCAAGCATTTCAGCTGGTCATGGTCATTATCTGATGAGATATTGGTAACCCCAACTTTCATCTCCAAAGGGTCTGGGCTGTTCATAGCCTAGCATGTATTGAGTGGTTGCAGTTTTTCATTGACATTGATTATAGGGCATGATAATACTAAGAATCCCAAGGAAGGGGTCTTCAAATGTACTCTTCCTTACCTCCTTTGTGGAGTAGTTACCCCATCAGTCACCTCAGCAAGCATAGTAAATCATTTCTTTTCCTATTGATTGAGAAGCCTGAGGAACCAAATACAAATTGTCCAGCAATCTTAACTCTCATTTCCATGGAGTCATTGTTGTGTCTCCTGGTGGAAGCATTCATCACTTTGGAATGAATCTGAAGACCAGCAGACGTAAGGTTGTGAGGATAGGAGATAGCATTTTGCAGAGGTTACTGGGAGTAATGGTGAGTAGTGCCAGCCTGTTTCCGCTCTTTCTTTTTTCCCTTGTAAAGATTTATGTATTTATTTGAAAGAGTTACAGAGAGAGAGACTAGCGGCAGAGAGAGAGAGAGAGAGAGAGAGAGAGAGAGAGAGATCTTCCATCTACTGGTTCACTCCCAGTTGGCCACAACTGCTGGAGCCGCGCCAGTATGAAGCCAGGAACCAGGAGTTTCTTCTGGGTCTCCCATGCAGGTACAGGGGCCCAAGGATTTGGGCCTCTTCTACTGCTTTCCCAGGCTATAGCATAGTTGGATCAGAAGTGGAGCAGCCAGGTCTCGAACTGGTGCCCATATGGGATGCCAGCACTGCAAGCGGTGGCTTAACCTGCTACGCCACAGCGCTGCCCCGTCTCCACTCTTGATTCCTGGACCTGTGAATCCTGGTTGTCAGAGAAGCAGCACCATGCATCAGATGCTGATTCAGGTCATATACAGCCCCCAGAGCTCATTGCCCCATTCTGCTGCTGAGTCTTCAAATGGCCGTTTTTACATTTTGTCAAGCCAGCTAATTCAGGATAGTGGAGAATATAGCAGATTCCAGTAGACTGCTATGAGCATGGGCCCATTGCTGCACTTGTTTGGCTGTGATGTGGACTCCTTGGACAATAGCCGTCTCTGTGGAATGCTGTGATGCTGGGTCAGGCGTTCCGTAAGTCCATACGTAGGTCATGGTTCTGGCAGAAGCGTTGTGTGCAGGGAAGATGAACACTGACGCAGAGCAGGCATCCTTTCCGGTAAGGACAGAGCACTGCCCTTCTGTGATGAGCTGTTCAGCGTGACCAGCGTGCCGGCGGCACCAGGGAATAGCACCACACGGGAGACTGCGCTGGTCCTGGCAGGTTGGGCGCACAGCAGTAGCCTATCCAAGATGGCCCTGGTGAGTGGAGTTCGCATCCTCCTCACCTCCTACCCTCCTTCCAGGTGATTCTGTTACGATCTACCTGCTGGATTTCCTTTTTGGCAGGCTATTGTGCTTAGGGATGAGCATGTTGTATTTGCTTAGTGTTTGGCTGAATGGAGTCTGAGGACTTAGAACTGTGAGAACTAGACGGGTCCTTAGAAATGAGCAAGGCCAAGTTGACCTTTCAGACAGAAGGAAGATAGCAAGTGCCAAAGCCCAGGCTGGACATCAGGCTTCCTGCTACTAGTGAGAACAGAGTCTTGCTGCAGCCTTGCCCGCTCACTGAGCACTGAGGGGCCTGCCTGGACAACAGGCTGAGATCCTATTCCCTGTTGGTAGCAAAAGTTGGCTGCACATGAAAGGTGGTGGCAGTGTTTCAGGCAGTACTCTTTCTTGCCCAGTTGCTAGATATGGTGGGCTGAGTGGTAGAGAATTGAAATAACAGTGTGCTGAAAATCCCACTATCTTAACTGCTCTGAGAAATGAAAAGGAACATCTTGGAAATAAATAGATTAAATGTCAATAATGACTAAAGTATATGCTTGGATGTAAGAATATAATAATATTTAAAATTTTTAATCAAAATAGCTAACCTAACTACTTTATAATTATTGAATTTTCTTAGAAATGTAGTGGAGGAATAGCAGTTGTGGATGCTGGCAATCAGCCTTTCCCCTCTGGGCAGTACCATCACTGCGGCTGTGTTCTGGCTTTGGATGCGTGGTCTCAGCTCTGGTGATAATAGGGAGTTCTAGTGGGGCAGCCCACTCCCACCCCTCGGCTGGCCGTCAGGACTCTGCTTAAATCCTTTCCCTGTTGTAGGTCCCGTCTGAGGACAGCTTTTGCCACTGATAGCTCACCACTCTTACCAGAAAGTTCTCTCTGAGCAAACATTGAGAACCTTACAGTTTGTGTAGGTGTCCCAGTTGTGCCCCAAGATTTTTTCTGGTTTTCTCAGAAAACTTTTCATGGATAATTTTGAATGGTCAGAAGTTTCTAGACCAGGGACTAGCATTGTGGCACAGTGGGTTAAGCCACTGCTTGCAACATTGACAGCCCGTATTGGACTGTTGGTCAAGTTGTGACTGCTCCCTGCTTCCAGTCTGTCTTCGTTGATAACAGCCGCTGGGAAAGCAGCAGATGAGTTATCTAAGTACTAGGGGCCCCGCCACCCATGTGGGAGATGCGGATGGAGGTCCAGGTCCTGGCTTCAGCCTGGCCCAGCCTGGCTGTTGTGGGCATTTGGGGAGTGACCCAGAGGATGGAAGCGTGTGCTGCCTTGTTCTCTTGCTCTCTCACTCTTTCTGCCTTTCAAATAAATAAATAAATCTCTAAAAAAATAGTTTCTAGATCAGAAATTTCACCTTTCTAATTTTAAAAAATTAGCATTCTTCATAAATATAGTAGCTTTCCCAGGATGAAAAGATTGTTCCCAAACAGTAGGATTGTGAGATGATTCTGCCCTGCTATATTTTTTAAGTAGGAAAACACACAGGTCTAGGGTAGAGCTACCTGGTTCCTGTCCCCTGCCCTGGCTGAATGGGTCCTTTTGGCCAGTTAACCTCTCTGAACCTCGTGCCTTTTCTGCTAAATGAAAATGATAATGCCTGCTCTGTTGCAGGGATGAGGCCATGGGGCATTTTGAAAATAGGAGCCTTTTGTAATTTCTATGCAAGCATAGGAAGTTAGCACTGTCATTTCAGAATGGACCATTTTGAATCATAAATCTGATTTGGCAGATACTTGGGTGCTGTGTCTCATAGAAGTACATGAGGCCTTCTGGCAGGTCTTGAAAGCACCTGAGTATGATTAGTTAACAGTTTAGTTTATGCTTTGCCTACTTGTTGCAGATACCAGGAGGAGATTTTAAGAAATCTAATAAATAAAATGTGGAATTACATTGTGAAGCTAACAAATTTGGTAACTTCAGGCGAAGGCTGTGTGTATCTGTGAGTCAGCTTGATTTGAGTTGAGATCCCTCTTGCAAATGGGAATCAAATGCAAGGGGAAAGGATCCTTTCCTAACAGACAAGACTTGTAGACAGCTGAGAGAGTGAGAGGGAAGAGGGAGGCACTGCATTCCAGCTGGACCAGACAAGAGAACTGTGAAGTGCAAGAGTAGGAGTGCCTGCCCTCCTGTAACAATAGAAGACAGGATGCGTTTTTCTTTCTTTGCTTTTCCCTTTGCTTCTAAAAACCAAAAAATGAGTCCATTAGAAACAAAAATAACTTCTTTTGTCTCACTAACTAGAAATGTATTGCTTACGGAAAAATTAATTCCAATGTATTCAGTGGGAATATTTCATAATTCTAGGTTTGAGGTGCTTTTTTTTAAGTACTTGATTCGGAAAAAATAAATGAGTGAAAGGAAATAGTACACAGCTTTGAAATTGGTGTATGTGACGCTTTGGTTTTGAGCTCTTTGTGAATCATGGTTTCCAACAACTTGTTGTATATAGGAGCCAGTGTTTCTTAAAACTCAGGTCCTTTTTGTAAAATTAAAATCTATCCTCCTTTAATATTAAAATTTCAAAGGAAATGACTGAAAATCAATTAAAGCATGTATGTTATAAATTATATTTAATATGTCTTTTGAAGTCCCATAGTCTCACCCACCTCACCTCTGAATCTTGTGGTTCTGGTCTGTTCTTCAGTTTCTGAGCTGCATTGCCTGGCACTTGTTACAGGCACTGTTAAACCTCTGCTGAATGATACTGACAACAATATAACTGTATGCCTCAGAAAGAACGCTCTTAATACTCTGCGTGTAGTGTGTAGCACACTTACTGCCTGTCTGTTGAAAGTGCACATTTTTAAAGTAATACCAGCCTCAAGTGGCTTTCTGTTATCAATAGGATGAAGTCCACATCCTTTAGTTTTTCCACTGGAAGACAGTATTGGACCTCAGTAACAAATGGGCCAGGCACGGTAGTCCCAGCTACTCGGGAGGCTGAGGCTGGAGGATCGCTTGAGTCCAGGAGTTCTGGGCTGTCGTGTGCTATGCTGATCGGGTGTCCGTACTAAGTTCAGCATCAATCTGACCTCCCTGGAGTGTGGGACCACCAGGTTGCCTAAGGAGGGGTAAACCGGCCCAGGTCGGAAACAGAGCAGGTCAGAACTCCCGTGCTGATCAGTAGTGGGAACGTGCCTGTGAATAGCCATGCACTCCAGCCTGGGCAACAGAGAGACCCTGTCTCTTTAGCTCCCCTGCCTTATCTAAAATTTTAGATTGCTGAGGGAGAAATAATAATCAACATTAATAGAATAAAATTAAGGAAAAATATAACAAAGGGAATTACTACCAGGGGAAACAGGTATTGTATTTCCTTTGTTTATATCTGAACAGTTGAATAGATGAGTGCTCACCATTCTCAGAAGGGCTTTTCTGCCGTTCTAGTAGGTGTATGCTTGATCTGTTGTGTCTTAATTAGCATTTCCTAATGGCTGCTCATGTTGAACATTTCTTCATGTGCCTATTTGCCATCTGAATTTCTTTTTTTTTTTTTTAAGATTTTTTATTTATTTATTTGAGAGGTAGAGTTACAGACAGTGAGAGGGGCAGACAGAGAGAAAGTTCTTCTGTTCACTGGTTCACTCCTCAGATGGCTGCAATGCCGGAGCTGCGCCGATCCGAAGCCAGGAGCCAGGAGCTTCTTCCTGGTCTCTCATGTGGGTGCAGGGGCCCAAGGACCTGGGCCATCTCTACTGCTTTCCCAGGCCGTAGTGGAGAGTTGGATGGGAAGAGGAGCAGCCGGGACCAGGACTGGCACCCCTATGGGATGTCTGCGCCTCAGGTGGAAGATTAACCTACTGCACCACAGTGCCACCGGCCCCTGAATATCTTTATTTAATCAAAGGGTTTGTTCCAATTTCCTTCGCTTTGGATAAAAGCAGACGTTTCTTACTTTTTAGTCAAGTGTTAGACCCAACCACAAGGTTGATATCTTTTTAAATCCTTTCTAATCTAGAGGTTCTTAATCTTCTTGTTTCCTTGAGTTAGGAAAATCTGGAACATGAGAGATTCTGCAAGTCAGATCGATCTTCCTAGTAGACACCCGTGATGTTCAGTGTGTGTTTCTGCCCTGTATTTCCATGTGCTGGTTGGTTAGGTACAGTGACTTCAAGGCTGTCTTTTTTGGTACTACTTCATGCACTTCCATCAGGAGATGTATGGAATATGCTTCTCTGTCTTTTTGCAATGATGTAAAAATTGATCAGTAAGTTAGAGTGTGTCAGTTTAATCCATTCATGCTACATTCTCATCAGTTGTCCGACTGATTTCAGCATCCATTGACAGTCTTTGCCAAAAGCTGGTGTTTCATTAGGAGTCGCAAATGGTAATAGCCTAGTTTCATCACTCCTTCATTATTAACTAGAATACTCAGACAGAGAAAACCTGTGCCTCTTCAACGGTTCGGTTATGATGTGGCACTGTCGGCAAGTTGGCAGGGTAAATGCGGACTCTGTTTTCCCGTTGGCTCACCCATTTGCAGGGGAATAGTTGGTTCTATACCATTGTTCAAAGGTTAGGGAAGATTTTTGTTTTTTATCATCGCCATGGACCTATGGACTTTGGTGTCCAGTTGATAGATTGTAGCACACTTCTCTCAGTGCCTTACATGAATGCTTCCGATTGGGTTGATGCCTGCTTTACCTTCCGATGTGAGAAACTGCCCCGTCTCTTCTTCTGTCATGTTAATGTTTTATGTCAGAAGCAGTTCATCCACCCAGTAGCAGTGAGTATACCTAGTACCCAGTTTTCGTTTCTTTATTTCTAATAATTTATTTATTTGAAAGACAGAGATTTCCCATCTGGTGCTTTGCTTCCCAGATGCATGCAACAGTCAGGTCTGGGCCTGGACAAAGCTAGAAGCTGGGACTCAATCCAGTCTCCCACATGAGTATCAGGGACCCAGCTCTTTGAGCCATCACCTGCCACCTCTCCAGGTGTACATTAGCACAAAGCTGGGATTGGGAACAGATGTGAGACTCAAACTCTGGCACTGATAGAAGATGCAGGCACCCCAAGCAGCATCTTAACTGTAATGCCAAAGGCCTAGCCTAGATCCTTGTTTCTTTTCTTTTTTATAAAGATTTATTTTATCTCTTTGAGAGGGTTAGAAAGAGAGGAAGAGAGAGGGAGAGAGGGAGAGAGAGAGAGAGGTCTTCCATCCACTAATTCACTTCCCAAATGGCTGCAATGGCTGGAGCTGAGCCAATCTGAAGCCAGGAGCCAGGAGCTTATTCCAGGTCTCCCACATGGGTGCAGGGGCCCAAGCACTTGGGCATCTTCCACTGCTTTCCTAGGCCACAGCAGAGAGCTGGATCAGAAGTGGAGCAGCCAGATCTCTAACCTGCTGGCGCTGCAGGCCGGGGCTTTAACCTGCTGTTGCTGCACCACTGCAGATCCTAGTTTCTTTCTTTCTTTCTTTTTTTTTTTTTTTTTGGGGGGGGGGTGTTGCTAACCATTTTGTACTCAAAAAATATTCTGCCTGTGTCTCTTAAGGGAAGAAAAATAGCATGAATTTCATTAGAAATAATAATAAATAACAAGTAGGGAAACATACTTAGATAAATAGGTTTGTGATGTTATTTGTTTCTAAACGTAAAGAACATTTCAAAGAAATAAATGTGTGTACTTAAGCAGTTTATTATTGGAAATTTAGTCATATGAGTAAGACTAACAAAAATAAATGTGCACTATACTAAGTTAATACAACAGAAACAAGAATACTTTGTTATCTCAGCAAAATCAGATTATTAGAGGTAAGGAATGCTACTTTTCTTCAAGGAAGTTATATGAAGACAACAGATCATGAACTGTTCAACTGACCAGGACCCCTCAGTCATGGCTCTGTGATTTTCTGGAGTCAGGTCATGTGTTCAGGAGCCAGCCAGCATTCTGAACACTAGAGATGTAGCCTCTAAAGGACATTCGGTCCCCTCCATCAGGCTCCACACATATAACAGGTCATGGGCATGACAGTGCTGGGACATGTTCCAGCACAGCTGCAGTAAATATCAATACACTATGATAATCGTTACAACAGATAACATTCAAACTTCAGCATAATATGTTGCCAGTTAAATCCTAACAGTTTGGTTATCAAAGAAACCAAGTAATCAAATGTCACTACACAATAAGGTCATGCTATAAATATATTTTGATATTTACGAAATTCACTAAGATGGCCTCTCTCATAGTTAATATAGCAAGTGTCAATCACATGTGAGTTACTACCCTGGACTTCAGAATTTGGTCCGACCGGCATAGGAGTAAGGAAGGTTCAATTTAAGACAGGTTTGTCAGTTTTCAGAAGGACCGAGGAGAATTACACGGCAATACACATGTGAAAAGGCAGTATTTTAAAACACAGGGTTCGGCCAGCACTGCGCTCACTAGGCTAATCCTCCGCCTGTGGCACCGGCACACCGGGTTCTAGTCCTGCTCGGGGCACCGGATTCTGTCCCAGTTGCCCCTCTTCCAGGCAAGCTCTCTGCTGTGGCCTGGGAGTACAGTGGAGCATGGCCCAGGTCCTTGGGCCCTGTATCCCAAGGGAGACCAGGAGAAGTACCTGGCTCCTGGCTTCGGATCAGTGCGGTGCGCTGGCCACAGCGGCCATTGGAGGGTGAACCAATGGCAAAAGGAAGACCTTTCTCTCTGTCTCTCTCTCTCACTGTCCACTCTGCCTGTCAAAAAAAAAACACACACACACACACACACACACAAAACACAGGGTTCTTTTATGACTTTGCACATGCCCTCTCCTCTCTTTGGAATTCACTTCCTTCCCCTAGTCATTTGGTTTCTTTCTTATTCCTGAAGTTAACAAACATCACCTTTGCCATCAATGGGCAGGCAGTACAACCAGGGTGGGAAGAGTCATTAATGAAGTAGTAGATCAACAAACATTTGCAAAAGCATTAAGTCCAAAGAATTCTGTGCCGGAAAGAATAAGAGAATACATACAGTTAGGCTGGATCTTGTCTGGAACACAGAGACAGCTTTCTGTGAATAGGGGATACTGGAGCACAGACGAGGAGGATCCACACGCACTGACCAAACATAAATGAAGGAGAGGAAAACCCCAGAAGGAGAAAATAGAGTCACAAAAGAACAAACAGTAAGTGAGCAAACTGCCTTTGAGAAGCTGAAAGAGCTAGTGTGGGTGGTGCACAGGGTAGGGGCAGTAGCATAGTTTACGAAGAGTCTGCGGAGGTGACCAGGGCAAAACCATGCAGGGACTTAAGACGATTATAAAAACGCTGGCTTAAAGAAAACCACTGATGTGTATAATAACGTGAATCCGTATAGGGCAGAGGGCATATGTGGCAAGAAAGGAAATGAGTGTTTACAATAAGAGTTGCATTCCTCTGGCTCAAAAATCAAAACGACTGGTTTTTTATTATATTTGAAAAAACAAGATTCTAACAAGGCGGGCTCTTAAACTGATGGAGAAAGCAAACAGAAGTGGGTGATTTAAAGAGTTGGGTGGTACTTTCTATAACTACTTTATAAAGGATTAAAACTGAATGTGTAGGAAGCAGATGTCAGGGACGATTCTGAGATTTCTGGCCTATCAGACAGAAAGCTTAGTTCCAAAACATCAGCGATCCACATTTAAACGTCTGAGGGTGCTGTGTTAACGTCATAGAGTGAGTCAGAGCCATAGTGGCATTTTACCTTATACACCTGCTCCCCCCCCCCCCACATACACACACATTTTCATACACATATTGTATATAGCCATAAAGACCACAAGAGTACTTGTGATGTTTTAATTCTCCAAAGCAAATACTCAACAGGTACTTGTTCATTCAATGAGTTATTCAATCAATATGTTGTTATTTATAGAACAAACATTGTTCCTTCTGCAATGGCACACATCAGGTGTGTGCTGTAAAACACCATGAGTCGTGACTCATAGACTCATAGACTCCAGTGTATACTCACAGACTCCACTGTATACCACACTCTCAGCCCAGTGTGGTCTATAGACTGCCTCACACCCACAGCCAAGATTGCTGTCCCCAGGGTTGGACAAATGCGGGAATTCAGTCATTTAGTGACGTGGTCCGCACTGCTCACTCTGCAGTTCATCTCGCTGTCTCACAATTCAGCCCCTCCTCCTGTTACTGAAGTGTAAGGGGAGGAAGAAGATGTGTGTTAACGCTTGCACTGAGAAACATGGCATCAGAACACTGTCTCCACAGCGTAGTTCTTCAGTACCAGCAGAATGTTCTAATCATACCCAGCAATCAAAATCGGTCCCCCAGAACTCAGAGCCCCTTCTGCACCTGTCAACCTTGGCAGGTGCCGTTCTCCTCCTCATATCCTGCCTTGCACATGCATTTCCCCTCCGCACTGCAGCGCATTTTGGGAGGCTCATGTGTCACAGAATGGTTGACACGGGAGCCTGACACTTCCCGCAGCTGCGAAGAATCTGCTCCGGTGATGGTGTCGGGGAAGACGGCCAAGTGTCGCACCACGGAAGGGCATTTCTGATAGTGCACACGCACAGAAACCAGGGCAATGCAGGCGCCAGCGTCTTGGAAAGCAAGATAGAAGCCCTTTCTGGTCAGAGGCCCCACGTCTCTGACCTCTGCATTCAGCTTCATGACACGGTCACCGAGGTCGAGTTCCGTAAAGCTCTCGTCAGCAGCAAGGGTATCGATTTTGATGTACTGGTTTCCCTTGATGCTTCTCCCGTTTTCAGCATCAGACTCAAAGTAGTACATGTTGAAAGTTTCTTTGCAGGGTCCCAGTCCTCCGGGAAGGCTGTTGCAGTCCCACAAGGTGAACTTGAGCTCTATGAAGATTCTGGAAGCACCTTCATTGGAGATCCAGCTGGTCAAAAGCCAGTTGTTATGATTCTGTTCTATAACTTTGCATGCTTGGTATGTGTGGATAGGGGCATAGTTTTCATCCACTTCACCAATCTCTTCCCAGCCATTTTTGGGAAAAGCAATCCATCCTAGGTTTCCCATGACCGTGCATGAATCCAACAAATTCACTTCTTTGCTAGGGCTAGCCAGGAGGGTCTGGAGCGCGGCACACAGGAGAAGTCACTTGCAGCCATTTAGGGAGTGAACCAGCGAATGGAAGACCTCTCTCTCTCTCTCTCTCTCTCTCTCTCTCTCTCTGCCTCTCTCCTCTCTGTATCTCTGCCTTTCAAATAAATAAATAATAAATATTTTTTAAAAATAAAACAAATCTTTAAAAAAATGTAGAGGCTGTACCAGGATTTCATGGAGCATTGGCCTTCAAGTGGGGATTACGCCAGGTCTCTGCCCGGCCGGGTGCCCCACAGTGATGGGCCCAGGGGCAGGGTGCCCCACAGTGAGGGGCCTAGGGGCCGGGTGCCCCACAGTGATGGGCCTAGGGGCAGGGTGAGTAGTCTGCTCGCAGTCCAGGGGAGCTGCCTGGAACTCTGAACACAGAGCGGTCGCTGGGGGAGGAGCAGCCTCTGGGGAAAAATAAATCAAGAGAAAACCTAGGCACATGTGAGGTCTGAGTTGTCTGTTAGACATCCAGTTGGACATGCTGAGTGGAGACACCTGATTGGCTGTGGACTTAGGTGCGTGACGATTACAAGTTGAAGTTACCAGTGTTGAGTAGATGTTTCCATTTTGGATGTAGAGAGGAAGCTAGGAGATCAGTGTGGACTGTAGAGAGAAGGGTCACACAGAGCTCTGGAGCTCTCTGACCCTCAGAGCGCTGGAAGAGGAAGACCTAGAAGAGTGGAGGCTGAGAAGGAGTGTCGGAAGCCCAGGTTGTAGACACTGCCCCATCCCCCAGCTGCTGTGGCTGGTGAGCAGCTGGCAGCCAATGGCTGAGTCACAAGGAGTCACACTGAGTGAGCTGGTCTCCATGGACACACCTCTCCCATGATGCCCCAGCCCTGCTCTAATTCTCTTACTGCCTGAGTGCTCTCAGGGGCAACTCCAGGAAACTGTCACGTCCAAGAATCCCCTGCCCTGGCCGGGCTTTTAGGCAGTCTGGCTGCAGACGTCCAGTGAAGAGAGTTCATGGGAGAGTGAAGAAAGGGCTTGAGTAAATATTAGCTGTCACTCCTCTCCAGAGAATGGAACCTCCCCCTTCGTCCAGACCGTTACTGTCGCCTCCTCAGATGACACTCAGCTCCTTATCCGAAGCTCGTTCCACCTGGAATGGCCTTCTTGGGCCTGGTTTGGGCCAGTCACCCTTATGAACCTGTTGGCTGTCAGAGAGGAGGCGCCACATCCTCTGCTCAGGAACTCTGCCATGCACTTGTGCAGGGCAGCCAGTGGGCTTAGGGAGCACGAAGCAGGAGTCAGTTCTGCCCATGAGAGTCAGACATTTTCACAGAGGAAGTGGCATCAGAAGAAGTCCTGAGCTAACTTCAAGGCTCAACTCAAGATTGATGTTGGAGCAGCCCCAGGCCCCATCTTCACGCCAGATTTGGCTGTTTGGGTGCTGTTGGCTGCAGCTGCCTTTCTGTGGCTTGGCATTGCCTCCTGTTTCAGGAGCTCTCCAGGCACCCTGACCCTGCGAGCTTCATTTTCCAGCCATAGCGAGTTGATGAAAAGGACCCCGAGGAAGATCTCCGGGATCTGGAGAATTTACCTAAGTTGGTCAGCGAGTACTAGCCCCCTTCCCGTGGAGCCCTGACTGCGGTGTCTGCTCTCCAGGACATGGCTGTCCTTCCTGATGGCCTCGTGCTAGTTGTGTTGCAGCTGCCGGGTGAAGACCGTTAGCTGCGTGAGACTCTGATTCCTCCCCAGAGGGAGGCCGCTTTAGCTCTGGGTTGGCTAAAGCTGTGAGCTGCTGTTTACACCACGGGTTTTGGAGAGTCCGGGGAACGTGAGGATGAGAAACCATGCCAGCTGGTGGTCAGGTGCTCTGCACCTCGGTGCCTGGTGCCTGTGAGGAAGCATCCCTTCCAGTGAGACTCACTCGGGAGGCAGCAGCCAAGGCCGAGTGGGAAAGAGTGGAAGTTGGACCCAGGGATATCGTTGCGTTGGCCTTTGAGGCAGATGGGCCACTGACTGTGCTTGAGACGCAGGTCTGAGCTGCTGGGCCCCTGCTGACTGTGACTTCTCAGCACGTTTTATATGCTGCTTTCATGGAGGAATCCTGCTGTCCCTTCACAATGAAAAGGCCAGAAATGGGAGCTTCACATTATTTCGGGAGATGTGGTGATATATAAGCTTATCTGTAACAGGATGTATCATTTTCCCACAAGAAGGTTTAGGAGGCCTTCATTGTGACACAGTGGATTAAACTTGTATGAGTGCCAGTTTGAGTCCAGACTGCTCCATTTCCAATCCGGCTCCCTGCTGATATGCCCGGGAAAGCAGCGGAAGATGCTGTAGTATTTGGGCCCCTGCCACCCATGCAGGAGATCCAGATGAAGCTTCCTAGCTCCTGGCTTCAGCCTGGTCCAGCCTTGACCATTGTAGCCATCTGGGGAGTGAACCAGTGGATGGAACACCTCTGTGTGTGTGTGTGTGTGTGTGTGTGTGTGTATTTGACAGGCAGAGTTAGACAGTGAGAGAGAGAGACAGCAAGAAAGGTCTTCCTTCCATTGGTTCACCCCCTAAGTGGATGCTACGGCCTGCGCGCTGCGCTGATCTGAAGCCAGGAGCCAGGGGCTTCCTCCTCGTCTCCCATGGGGTGCAGGGCCCAAGCACTTGGACCATCTTCCACTGCACTCCCGGGCCACAGCAGAGAGCTGGCCTGGAAGAGGAGCAACTGGGACAGAATCCGGTGCCCCAACCGGGACTAGAACCTGGTGTGCCGGCGCTGCAGGCAGAGGATTAGCCAAGTGAGCCATGGTGCCGGCCAACTAGTCTATGTTTAAAAGGAGGATTTGGAGTATCAAGGAGGAATGTTTGGCTGTGCAGTTTCTAGGAAGAGTCACCCCCAGCATGTTAAGTTTCAGAACCAGCATTTGGAGGCTCCTGGTCCTTGGATTCCGGGGCTCTGACCATACACCTACATTTTCTGAATTCCTTTATTGTCTTTGGACTATTTCATTCAATAAAGTGAATGAAATGAGTGAATGGATAAGGACTGGATTTATGAATATTTAAGTGAGAGAAATAAATTGGGTTACTTGGAATAAAATCTAAAGTTTTTCTCAAATACAGCCAGTTTTTCAGAGAGCTTAAGAAGAGAACCTTCTACAACTCAATAGTAAAAGAACCAGCCCAGGACAGGCATTGCGGCACACCGGGTTCAGCTGCTGCCTAGGACGTCCACAACCCATATCGGAGGTGCCAGTTCAAGTTCCTGCTGATATACCCTGGAGACAGCAGATGAGTTCCTGCCCCACCTGGGTGGGGTTCCTAGCACCTGGCTCAGCCTGACCCAGCCATGGCTGTTTTGGGCTTTGGAGGAGTGAACCAGAAGATAGCTTTCTTTCTGTCACTCTTTCAAATAAACAAACAAGTATTTAAAAAAGAATGCCATCCCAGATGAAAATAGACAAAGGCTCTGAATAGGTATTTTTCCAAAAAGGGTTTGCAGCTGGCCACCAGACACATGAACAGATGCTTAACATCAGTAGCCATCAAGGCAACGCCAGTGTGGAGAAGTTGGAACCCTCACTCATTGGTGAGAATGTGAATTGGTACATCGCTTTGGAAAACAATCAGACAGGTCCTTGAAAGGTTAATCATAGAATTATGATTCCAACCAGCCAAAAGAAATGAAAACATGCATCTTTATTTAAAAAAAAACTTGTATACAAATATTTACAGCAGTGTTATTCATAATAGTCAAACTGTGAGACCAACCCAAGTGTTTATCAGCTGATGAATGGATCTGTAGAGTACTGTGCATTCATACAATAGAATGTCATTTTACCACAAAAGGGAGCGAATCCTGATACATTCTGCAACAGACATGATCCTTGAAACTGTTTGGCTGAGTCAAGGAAGCCAGTTATGAAGGCCCATGCCTTGTATGGTTCCATTTAAACACAATATCCAGAAGCGCCAGATGTGTAGAGACAGAAGGGAAGCTTGTGATCGCCTAGGGCTGAGGCTCGGGCAGTCCTTCGGGATTAGATGATGTTAGCTGCTGGAACACGGATGATGGAATGGTGTGAATATACGGTGATGATTGTACAACTCTGTGAATATTCTAAAAACCATCGAACTGTACACCTTGAACGGATGAATTGTATGCTCTGTGAATTTTGTTTCAATGAAGCTGTTAACCCATCCCTACCCCACCCCTAATCTTGTTTGAATCACTTCTGACATCTTAATGTTGAAAGAGAGAATCGGGGCCGTTGCTGTGGCACAGTAGGTTAATGCCCTGGCCTGAAGCGCTGGCATCCCATATGGGCGCCAGTTCGAGACCCAGCTGCTCCTCTTCCGATCCAGCTCTCTGCTATGGCCTGGGAATTGGGCCCCTGCACCCGTGTGGGAAACCTGGAAGAAGCTCTTGGCTCCTGGCTTTGGATCAGTACAGCTCCGGCTGTTGTGGCCAATTGGGGAGTGAACCATCGGATGGAAGACCTCTCTCTCTCTCATTTTCTCTCTCTCTCTCTCTCTCTCTCTCTCTCTCTCTCTCTCTCTCTGCCTCTCCTCCATCTGTGTAACCCTGACTTTCAAATAAATAAATAAATCTTAAAAATAAGGAAGAATAATAAAATTTTACAGAAATATGGGCTAGTCGTCCTTCAGGAAGAGTTCAGTTTGGGGCGATTTGTTAATATGTACCTTGTAGGCACTGAGAACAAAAGCCAGGTGTTCTTGGTCTGGGGAGGAGCATTTGAGCGAGCACGTGCAGCAGATTGAAGGTGACACAGTTGTTGCAGGGAGCGGTGTTTGGAAGGTCAGGGAGGGTGTTCTCCACCAGGTGTCAAAGCATAGAAGGGCGTTCCAGGTCAAAGGCGGCCTGGCATATGTGGGGCAGTGGTCTTTGAGGGGCAGAGTTGGATAGAGGGTGCATGTGGCACTTAACTTTGTGTCCATGTAATATTAAAGAAAAGGAAGCCTACACATAACTCCTGAGCTGAACCACTCTATCTTCTAGAATTTTAGTTCCCAGAATTAGTGCCACAGAGTTCTCAGGTGTTGCCTGTTTGCCGTGTGCCTGGCACTATTGTTGGGTCATTATGTTTCTCCTAACTCAGGGAGAGGTGCACTACCATGACCCACTTTGGCAAGTGCGGAAAGAGCCATCGATGCGTCCCTGGGCTGCCTGTGGCTGTGGCGGGGAGTACTGGCTGGCTACTGAGGGGCTGAGTAAATACTGACACTGTTGAGGCTGTCTGCCTCAGATGTAGAGCATGTTTGAGATGGACAACACTTGTTTCACTCTCCCTAAAAGCACTTCCGGGTGGGAAGTGAAGTGACTTATTTAGGGCTTTAGATTACAACCTAAATTGTCTTCCTCTGCTGTTACTACATATTTCCCTGCCTTTAATGTCCCTCAATAATTGTTTATTGGTAACAATAACATGAAATGACAAAACATTTCTTATTAATATCAGGCTGGTATTTTTTTTTTAATCATCAAAGGTCTAGGGTCAAAATCTAACTTATTCAGTACACCCTATCTCTCAAGTTCTTTGGTGTCCAGAGTAAACTGGAGCCCCATTTTCCTTTAAAAGGGAAAGAAAACTGCAGGATGCCTGGGCAGGTCCGTAGCACCCAGCCTCAGAACTGGGCAGCTGCGGTCCCTGTTGGCCCCTGGCTGGTAGCTCCTCAGCACTGTGGTATGTCCCCACACTGCCAGATGGGCTGCACAGGCTTAGAGAGCAGGAAGTGAGCTGCTGGGAGATACGGCGTGCAGCTGTGGTGTGCAGACGGGAGAGGAAATGAGACCCCAATCCAGGCAAACATGAGTGGTTTGACTTTGTTTTTGAACCAGCAGGCACTGGGAAGATGTCTGTGTGTAGGAGAGCTGCCCTGATCAGTTACGCTGGCCAGCTGTCTAGCAGAGAGAGGTGTGGCTGGGGGCGCATCTCCACTCACTGCCGCATCTCAGCTGGTGCGGGATTTCCAAAAGCTGAAGTTGGGTGTCTGAACTTCCTGCCTATCTAGCAGTGGCACCTGTGTGATCCTAGGACCAAGAATATGTCATTTAACATAAGGAATACCTGTAAGATGTGTTCTTGCTGTGTTCTGTAGTGTTTGGGCATGCTGTGATGGACGGTGCTGGCTGTTTGCAGGTAGCTGGTGCAGATGTTTGCTGTCTGTGCCGCCCACAGCAGTGGGTGTAAAGGTGTAAACAGAGTTACTGAGAGCACCCTGTGTCCTCTGACACTCGGCACCTTGTCCGGAAGCACTTTACTGCTCTGTAGACAAAGAGTCACGATGCTAACATGAGGACATAATTCTGAAACTACTCAGTCATGAATGTTATGTTCTTGTCTGTCATGCTCCATTCTGTGGTAACCATTCTGAAGTACACGGCTGATTGCAGGTAAATGATTAATGTGCGTCTGTAGGAGCCAAATTGTAGCCAAATGAAGATCTTACATTTGAAGATCTTAACTGTTTGGAAAAATTCATCGTTGGTTCTGAAAGTCTATGCAGTTGGCTTTTATTGACCATTTTGAAATTCTAAGTCTTATAACATTGTCAGTTAAAGAATTCCATTATTATTGGTTTGAATTTTAAATATCTATTAATATTTTTGAAAGGCAGAAAGAGAAAGATATCTCCCATCTGCTGATTCACTCCCCAAGTGCCCACAACGGCCTGGGGTTGAGACAGGCCTAGGCAAGGAGTCAGAAATTCAGTCCGGATCTCCCACCTGCATGGCAGAGACCCAGTTATTGACCCATCCCCGCTGCTTGTCAGAGTGTACATCAGCAGGAAGCTAGAAGCAGAAGCAGAGTCAGTACTCAAACCTGCCTGCGTCCCAAGCAGGTCTTAACTGTAGCCTCGGATGTCTGTCCCTTAAAGGAGGATTTAAAGAGTCAGTTTGTTGTCCCCGTGTCCGCGTGTTGGAGCCCCCTGTTGTATATAGCCACAGCTCTGTCATGGTGTCGTTGTGTAGCGCACACTGTGTTGTTTCTGCTCAGCAAACTGAACTCTAGAGGGACGAAGAGACTTGGATGTGTGACCTCAGCACCTGGCGAGTTCTGGTTCTTGACAGGCAGGCAGTTAGTGTGTGCTGCTGTTGTAATGCCTTCAGGAGTGGAAAATAAGCTGCTTGAAGTAGTTTTCAGTACCTTGAATAATACAAAGATGTAACTTAGCAAGGGTTGTAATTTCTGATGATACATGTTCATTTGGCTCAGTATCGTCACAATTGTGTCAGCATTTGAAGATGAGCAACCCCGTCCCTGTCCTCAGATCTGTGAGGGGTGAGTCGCAAGCAGACCATTAAAGAGGGCTGTTTCAGTGCTGCTGCGTAGAAGTGGACCAGAGCAAGAGAGGGGGACTCATCTGAGGGCCATAGTCAGAGTTCATGTCTGCATCCTTGCAAGTTGAGTTTAGCATGGTGCACTGCCTCCGACTAGAATTAAATAACTGCCTGGTCTCACAGCTTCCCCTGATTTTTTTTTTTTTTTTTTTTTTTTTGACAGGTAGAGTTAGACAGAGAGAGAGACAGAGAGAAAGGTCTTCCTTCATTGGTTCACTCCCCAAGTGGCCGCCACAGCCAGCATTGTGCCAATCCGAAGCCAGGAGCCAGGTGCTTCCTCCTGGTCTCCCATGCAGGTGCAGGGGCCCAAGCACTCAGGCCATCCTCCACTGCCTTCCCGGGCCACAGCAGAGAGCTGGACTCTTACCTTGATTTTTGCACAGTTTTTTTTCTTTTCCTTTTTTTTTTTTAAGATTTTATTTATTTATTTATTTATTTTTGAGAGGTAGAGTTACAGACAGTGAGAGGGAGAGACAGAAAGGTTTTCCATCCACTGGTTTACTCCCTGAATGGCTGCAATGGCCAGAGCTGAGCTCATCTGAAGCCAGGAGCTTCTTCCAGGTTTCCCACACAGGTGCAGGGTCCCAAGGACTTGGGCCATCTTCTGCTCTCCCAGTCTGTAGCAGAGAGCTGGATTGGAAGTGGGAGCAGCCAGGTCTGGGAATGGCGGATGGTGGCACCTCAGGTGGAGGAATAACCACAGCCCTGGCCCCTTTTGGAGTTTTTAAAAAGTGCTGTGGCACTCTTCACATTTTAAGTGGGTAATCATTTCTCCTTGGAGAATTTAAAGAGTTTATTATGTATCTT
This sequence comes from Oryctolagus cuniculus, assembly GCF_051225735.1. Classification (NCBI taxonomy): domain Eukaryota; kingdom Metazoa; phylum Chordata; class Mammalia; order Lagomorpha; family Leporidae; genus Oryctolagus; species Oryctolagus cuniculus. The sequence goes on along the minus strand of NC_142871.1, from coordinate 9,397,038 downwards.
ACTTGTACTGATACCAAGTGTGATGAACCAAGGCTGGCTAAAGGAGAAGGCTAAAACAAACTTCCTAGGGGTCTCTAGCTCTCTGGTGCCCTGGAGGCAAATTTAAAGACCTCAGATCTGGTGTGTCCATTGTGTAACTTTGAGAGGTGATGGGCTTTGAGTTGTCTGAGGCAGGAAATATGCTTTGGACAGCTGGCTGTGAAGTGGGATGGGGCATTGTGGAGGCCCTCGCCCACCAGTCTTGGACTCACTTTTGTTGGGGAGTGTGAGCCGGCACTTGGAAACCACTTACACATGTTCACTCTGGTTACGATTAGTTATTAGGCACAAAAGTACTGGAGGCACACAGGGACGCAGAGTTGTCTCTACGCCGACACCTGTAAGTGTGTGTCCACGGGGCTGCAGACGTCTGACGCTCCTACCTTACCTGAGCTGACAGTGTTTTGTGTCCGCCAGCTCCACGTTAGTCACCTACATGAGCGTAATAAACACATGCAGATGGCAACTGAATTCCGTAATCACCGTCACCAGGAGAGGCCAGGCGGGGGCAGCGCCAGGGAACAGTGACCTCGGTGAACCATGCAGTATTGATTTTGTGGCTTGTGGTCTCCTGGGACTGTTCCAGAACGCCTGCAGCTCCTGCTGGGCCTCCTGGGAGCTGCGCTCGGACTCTGGGACCTCTTGTTGCAAACCACACTGCCAGAGGAAAGAGTGACAAAGAAAAAGGCCGTTGGTCTGGATTCAGGACTTTCAAAGTTGGAGAATGAAGTTCTTGTACTCATGAATTTTGAAGCTTAGAATTCCTTTGTATGCCCTCTGTGACAAATCCTCAACGAGTTAGATCTTCCAGCTGTGTCCTTTTTCCAAAGTACATTCCCAAAAGTATATTTCCATGTAGAAATAAGGTAGTTCCAGGAGGGAGATAGGAAGTTTCACTTTGGGAGAAAGAATGAAATATACAATAGCCTGATTGCAACAGGTCATCGATTTTGCGGGAATAGGTTCCTCGCAGCACAGGGGCAGGAGCTGAGGGGCATTGCACACCTGGGACAGGCAGGCCTGGGGACAGCCGCGTCCTCTCTTCACTTTTCACAGCAGTTGGGTATTGTCTGCTCAGGTGTCTGCTGTGGGTCAGGTTCCGCAGGAGCCTCTCAGGTGTGGGCTCACCCGATCCCCCCCACTGTACCCCCTGCGCTCCCCCAATGTTTGCATTTGCCTAACTGCATTGCATTTACTTCTGAAGAGTGATCATTGCAGAGAAGTAATCCAGGACTCCCTGGCCTCTTCCCCGTGGTAAACATCTTGGTGCTCTTCTAGGTTGTGCTGGTGAGGTGGAATGAGCCGTACCAGAAACTGGCCACGTGTGATGCAGACGGAGGGATCTTCGTGTGGATTCAGTACGAAGGCAGGTGGTCCGTGGAGCTGGTCAACGACCGCGGCGCTCAGGTGAGTGGGCGGCACACCTTGTACCCAGACCGCTGGACAGGTGTGCTGGAGCCGAGGTGTTAGCACTGGAAAACCCTTCGCTGGATGAAGTGGGCTAACAATCAGGAAAATTCGAGCCTTGCTTTCATTGCCCTTGAACATGTCACTACATGAGAAGAAGGGGCGCAGCTCAGACCTGCCCCTCCCCGGCCGAGCTGGCTGCCGCTGGCTGCCGTAGCCAGAGCTGTGCGGTTTCCCGCCGGCTGTGCAGTGAGTTTGCCGTTCGGTGCTGCTACTGCGGGTGAGGTTTGCATCCTCTGGAGTGCTTCTGGCCTGCGCATTGTGTTTCCTTTTCAAAGGTGTTTCCCTGTCTTGTGATCTTTATCTTTGGCGCGCAGAGAGCACTGCGTGATTGCTTCTCACCAGCTACTCGCCAAGCAAAGAGTTTCTCACATTCTGTCCTGTCGGTTTCCAATTAGCAGGGCCACCTGTTGTCATAGCTCAGCTCTTCCTCTCTGACACACTCTGTCACGAGGTGAGGAAAGCGGTTGCTCGGAGGACAGCCTGCTGAGCTGTGCTGTCTCTGCAACTGATGTGGGATTGGTCCTGCTTAGCGTGCAGCTCCCCGTCCACGGTGAGGCTGGGCCATGTGGCGCTCTCCTTGCCTGCCCGAGCTCCCCGTGTGAGGATCCAGCTCCCATCACGGGGACTCGATGGAACCCAAATCTTTAGGGGATATTTGATGATCAATTTCTGGGACTCCTTGACTCTCCCATAATGACTTCCCTGTGACTGCCTCTCTGAACATTTCTAAGAGACAGGGTTTTTGTCCTCACCTCTTCCATCTTGTTGCTTAAATAAGCTGTGAGCTTCCTGTGCTTGAACAATACAGAATAATCAAGTGACCTAAAACTGCAGGGAAGGGCCAGCACTGTGGCGTGGTGGCTGAAGCCGCAGCCTGCAGTGCTGGCATCCTGTATGGGCGCCGGTTCAAGTCCTGGCTGCTCCACTTTCGATCCAGCTCTCTGCTGTGACCTGGGAAAGCAGTACAAAATGGCCCAAGTCCTTGGGCCCTGCACCCTTGTGGGAAGACCCAGAGGAAGCTCCTGGCTCCTGGCTTCGGATCAGTGCAGCTCCAGATGTTGCGGCCAACTGGGGAGTGAACCAGCAGATGGAGGACCTCTCTCTCTCTCTCTGTCTGCCTCTCCTTCTCTCTGTGTAACTCTGACTTTCAAATAAATAAATAAATAAATCTTTAAAAAAGAAACCTGCAGGGAACATGTTATTGGCAGAGGCTGTTAATAAGCGGAGGATCTCCAAAAGTTGTCACCACGGAGGAGAAGCCTGCCCTGGATGAAAGCAGCACTCTGTGCGGCTGTACTGGGCAGGTAGATGTAAGAATGCAGCCTGACTGACGAGCCCCTCCGTGGAGAGAAGAGGAGGAGGCACCCCTCTGCCCATCCCTGGGCTCTCAAGTAGAGCGGCAGTTGTGGAGAACCTCTGACCATGAAGAGCGTGGAGGCCGTGGTGCAGAGCGCCGGCTCTGGAGTCCGACCACACAGGCGTGACCCTCACTCCAGGCAGCGGCTTCCTCATCGGTAACACAGACGGCGGTGATCTCTGCTCGGGTGACTGTGAGCGCCAGGCCCCACTGTTTGTGCAAGGTGCTTCCATGCTGTCTGCGTGCGGCAGTTGCCACTGCCTGTGTTCAGAGTGCCTGAAGTGTGTTGCAGTACTGCCACCTCATAGCACCTGGCCCACAGCTGACCTGCCTGAAACGCCAGCAGGGGCTCCTCGCCAAAGACAAGTCTCAGGCCTTCAGGTAGCAGCTCTGTGTCTGCTGTGAAGTGGAGACTTCTCTTGAGTTTGCCCAAAGGGTCTCTCAAATGCTGGGGTCCTCTTAAAGCGCAGGTCTTGTTCCCCTACGTAGAGGCCCAGGGTGGAGTGAGACATGTCGCAAGAGCGCTTTAAGTCATGGCTCAAAGAAAAGGAGGGGAGCTTGCACTTATGCCGAGTAAACAGGTAGCTTCTCCCTGGGTGAGTGCGCAGTCCACGTAGAAACCCTGTTCTGAAAATGTTGTCTTTCCTGGTTAACAGAAGAGAAAAGCCCACGGCATGGAGGCCGGTAACTGGCCAAAGAAGTTATGGATGGTGAAGCCAGAAAGCTCAAGCCCCTGACTGAGTCCAGATGGCTCTACCATGTGGTCATGTTCTAAGACAAGAAACTATTTTCCCTTTTGGCAAAAATGCGTGTATTCATAGTATTTCCAGAAGAGCTCAGGTTTTACTACCATCCGAGAGGCTCACGCAGCCCAACAGCGCCACCCCCGCCTGGTTTTCTCCTGGGGGGCGGGCAGCTCCTGCATCTCCATGCGGCAGCTGCGCAGTGACCGCCAGCACCGTCGCACCCCTCATGCTTCTCTGTTGAGTGTTTAGCGGAAAGCATGCTCAGAACAAGACCTGGAGGTGCGGGTGCTGTGCGGGCCGTGGCACAGCTGGCAGCACCCAGAATCCCACATGCCTGTGCCTGCTGACTTTGACTAAAGCTACCACTGTCTTCTGAGCTGATTCAAAATGTTAAATAATTCTGCTGAGTCCTCAAGCCTTAAAACCAGTGGAGCAGCTGTTGTCAATGAATGCTGGCGTTTGGGAGAGGTTTGGTTGCTCTTAATAATGTCGGAGTCAGATCCTACCCGAGTAAAAAGGACACCACACACTGTCGCCGAGTCACTGGCTCCATGCACCTGGAAAAGCTGTCCTGGAAACAGTTCAGAGAAAAGTTCTTCGTTTTAGAGGAAACAACAGGTGGTCCTTGTTACACAGCTTGCCTTTCACTGTCACAAAGTCATGAAACATTTGGCAAAAGCGAAGTGATACTTTAACAGTTTCCTTCATTTCAAGAATGGATCCGCAACAGTGCATGCATTATTGCACAGCGTTCGTCACCGAGGATGTCTGTGCCAGGCACACGCGCTCCCAGCAGTCTGATGGAAAAGCTGCCTTGGGTGGTGGCGTGGTTGGGCTGCTGCTCAACCTCTATTAATCCATGTCTGCGAACTGTCTTCAGTAAATCAAAGCCATCACCGCTCTCTGCAGTTGGAAACAACAGAAGGGGAGACTGCTGTTCGTCATCCAGCAGTTGATACTTGGATTCCTGTTTTTTATTTTTTTTAATTGTGATAGGTTATCACTCTGGGCTGACCTAATAAATCCAAGTAATTCGTACAAACATCCCACATTACTACCTTTTTGTGATGTAAGATTGCTGATGTCATAGAGAAACTTCTTTTTACTGGCTGTATGTTTTAGCCCTGTATTAAGGAGATTTTTTTCGGTGCCAGAGCTGTGGCACAGCGCTGCCTGTACTGCTGGCATTGCATATAATTGCCGGTTCAAGTCCCAGCTGCTTCACTTCTGATCCAGCTCCCTGCTAATGTGCCTGGAAAAACAGCAGCAGTGATCCGAGTCCTTGGCCCCTGCGCACATGTGGGAGTCCCGGAAGAAGTTCCTGGCTCCTGGCTTTGGATCAGCCCAGTGCCAGCCATTGGGGCCATTTGGGGAATGAACCAGCGGGTTGAAGACCTCTTTCTCTAACTCTGCCTTTCTAATAAATAAATAAATCTTAAAAAATATATTTTCTTCTTTTATTACCAATCTTTTCCAAGATGCGTAGTTAAAAGGCTTGTAAATGAATAGCATTATCTCTGCAAAATGAACCAACTTTTAAACATTATCATAGAATATAATGTGTGTCTCTGAAAATGTTGTTTTAAGTTCTTCAAAAAGCTAGACAGTATGATTGGTTGCTACATAAATGTTCTGAATTTACCTAAGGAAACAACTTTTCCAGTCCCCCTGGAGCAGAAATTTAAGACCTCCCTCACAAACACATGCCATTGTCATGAGAGACGCGGCTGATTGCGCAACATTAAGCACATAGGCCCTGCTGGGAAAGGAGCCAAAAGCTTAGGTCCTTTTGGTGTTTGGTCATTGATTTTCTTGTTGTCTGAAATCAAGTTAACCATCAGTATCACAAATTCCAAGAATATGCGTATGAATGTTTATAGATGATTTTTTTAAGTTAGCAAAGATGGAAATAAAATGTAGAACAATCTAAAAAGTAAATTAAAGTGACAAGTGGAACCAAATTTAACACTAATTCAATTAAATGTAAATGGACTAAATTCATTAATGAAAAAGTAAAACTTTACATTGTTTTCATATTTTTAAAAAACCTAGATATTATATTGTATTAAGAGCCACACCTAAAACTTCATTTCTTGAAGTCTATTCAGTATTTTTATTTTTTATTTATTTTTATTTATTGACATAGTAACTACATTCTTATGGGGTACAATGTAATATTTCCACATATGCATACTTTTTAATGATCATATTAGAATAATTAGCATCCATCACTTCATATATTGAAGGTTTCTTTGTAGTGTGAACATTCAGAAGTTTTTCTTCTAGCTGTTTAGACAAGTACAATATGTTATTGTTAACTGTTATTACCCTACTGTGCAATAGAACACCAACAGGATTGTTTCTACAGTAAAATAAATAAATAAAAGTAATAAAATCAGTAAAAAAAATCAAAAAAAGTAAACCTTTCTGAAGTTTGATTCGTCTATCCATCTATCTATCTATCTATCTTTTTTTGAGAGAGTTAACGTTGGAGAATAAACTAAAAATGGTGCATCTTTTGTGAGCACTTGGACATTTACCATAGCTATGAGACATAGATAATGTCCTCCACTTAATACATTAAGATGGGATAAATCTGCAGTCAAGTTTTACTGTTAACTCTCATAATCCAACTGTTGGAGGAGAGAGGTCCTGCATGGGAAGTTAATTCACAGTGACTCCTGTTGTTAATTTAACAATTAACACTCTTACATGTGACATCAGTGATCACCCAAGGCTCTTGACCTGAGCTGCCAAGGCTGTGGAAGCCTTTTGAATCCACTGACTCCTTCCATGTTTAGATAAGGCCATGGACCAGGTGGAAGATCTCTCCTCCCTTCAGAGTAAGTAGATCCTTCTGTGATGACCACCATTTTCTGCTGGGGTCTCCCACAGAAGGCCTTCACGTGGGGTCCTTGTTGCCACAGTGTGTTGGCTTTTCATGCCTGAGGTGCTCTCACGGGTTTTTCAGCCAGACCAGAATGCCTTGAGGGCAGATTCTGAGGTCAGACACACCTAAAACTTAAGGACACACAAGTAAACTCGAGGAATGAAAAGGACACATCTGACAAACACCAAGGAAAAAAATAAAACTTAAATATTTTATCAGATAACATAACAAGTATTACCATATGCTGATAATAACTGTAGTTTACCAACAAGTTTTTAATATTATATACTTTCTAATAGCACCAAAATAGATGAAGGAGACAGAACAGATTGATAAATCCATTGACATACTCGGAGTTTCAGCTACAAATAGCAAAGATAGAATATCTGAGCAGTATTAATAAACTTAATAGACATTTATAGATTCTGAGTTCACAAATTAGAGAATATGAATTGTGTCAAACACAGAATGTGACAAATTATTCATGTTTTAGGACAAGGTTCTACAAACCTTTTCTATAAAGGGGCAGATAGGAAGTATTTTAGGTTTTGTGTACTAGGAGCTGAAATCAAGGACATTTTGTGTGTATTATATAACAGGAAGGAAAATAAATTCCAAAAAATTGGTACAAAATTTAAAATTGTTAAGGCACTAAAATTTGAATTTTATATGATTTCAAAAATAATGAAACATTCTTCCTTTCTTCAGCCATTTGGAAACACGCTTTTGTGGGCAACACAGAAATCAGTGACAGGCTAGAGCCATCCTTCAGCCCAGAGCCTGGCAGTGCCTAGTGAGGGCATAAATGAAAACCTCAGCAGATTTCTAGTGGTGACTGTCTTACAGGCCATGATGTTTGAACACAGTACAACTGGGCTGTAAGTTAGTAGCAAAAAGATGAATGGAAGAAATTCCAGCATGCCTGGGGCTTCTTAAATGTGTCATTAAATAGCTCGTGTGTTGAAGATTATATCTACTGGGCACGTATGCAGTGCCAGCTCTGGTGGGGAGGATGTTCCGTATCAGAATCTGTAAGACGTGACCTGGCGTGAGAGGGATGTGTAGCCAGTGCATTCCTCGTTTCACCGCCCAGCGCTCTGCTGTCCTTCACATGTAGTGCGTCTTCTCCAGACTGGAGGTTTGTGTCTGGCGAGTTCCGACAGCGTGTCCACGTGTGCTCATTCCGAGTGTCGGATTTTGGTAATTACTGCGCTACTTGAGACTCAGTGCTTCCGTCTCTGTCAGGCGCCTGTGCTCAGAGATCTTTACTGTTACTGCTGTTTTTAGTTCGTTTTGAGGGGCTGTGAACCACACCCACATGAGGCAGCATGTTAATGGATGTGTTCCTGCGCTCCACCAACCTGCTGTTCCCTGTCTCTCTCCCATTCCTCAGACCCCTCTGTTCCCTGAAACACAATCCTATTAAAAGTAGGCCAACTAGTATACCCGCAGTGGCCTCTGAGTGTTCATATAAAAGGAAGAGTTACTTGTTTCTCACTTTAAATCAAAAGCTAGAAATGATCGCATTTAGTGCAGAAGGCATTTAGAAAGGTGAGAGGCTGGCGCCGCCGCTCACTAGGCTAATCCTCTGCCTGCGGCGCCGGCACCCCGGGTTCTCTCCCGGTTGCCCCTCTTCCAGTCCAGCTCTCTGCTGTGGCCCGGGAGTGCAGTGGAGGATGGCCCAAGTGTTTGGGCCCTGCACCCACATGGGAGACCAGGAGAAGCACCTGGCTCCTGCCTTCGGATTGGCGCAGCGCACCGGCTGTGGCGGCCATTTGAGGGGTGAACCAATGAAGGAAGACCTTTCTCTCTGTCTCCCTCTCTCACTCTCTAACTCTGCCTGTAGAAAAGAAAGGAAGGAAGGAAGGAAGGAAGGAAGGAAGGAAGGAAGGAGGGAGGGAGGGAGGGAGGGAGGGAAGGAAGGAAGGAAGGAAGGAAGGAAGGAAGGAAGGAAGGAAGGAAGGGGAAGGAAAGGAAGAAAGAAAAGAAAGAGGAGGGGAGGGGAGGGGAGGGGAGAGGAGAGGAGAGGAGAGAAAGGTGAGAGAGGCCCCCAAACCCTCTTGGTGCAGGTAGTTATGTGGATTTGTGAAGAGGTCTGTGAGGGAACGCCAAGAAACATTTCCAATGATAAGAAAGCACATTGCTGATAGGGAGAAAGCTTGAGTGGTCCAGACGGAGGATCGAGCCAGCCACAGTGCTCCCCAGGACAAATCCTAACCCAGAGCACGGCCCTAACAGTGTTCACAGCCCCAACTGCCCGCAGTTCTCTGAAGGGTGAGAGAGGTGAGGAGGCTGCAGAAGAGAAGTTTGAAGCTGGCGGAGGGGGGTTCATGAGACGTGAGGAGACAGCCCGTCTCTACGCCATAAAAGAGAAGGTGAGACAGCAGGCGCTGACGGCAGCTGCAGCAAGTTGCCTCGAAGGCCTAGCTGAGGTCACTGATGGACGAAGTTACCACAAAGAGCAGATGCCCAGTGTGGGAGACCAGCCTTCTACAAGGAGGAGGCCATGCAGGACTCCCCGAGCTGCAGAGGGACGCCGCTGCCCGGCAGAGGACAGGCGCAATCCTAGGGCTGCTCTGCCTGTCCTCCACAGACGGAACAGTGCCTGAATGACAGCGGTGTTCACGAAGGTGTTTACTACTTTTACTGTTGAGAACGCGGCTCAGAATCCAAGATTCTTTGCTTCTCACTCGCCATGCACCTGATCACCAAGCGCTCTGATAGAGATGTGCAAGGTTCATGTTGTTTTTGTGCCTGCTAACACGACATCTCTTCTGCAGCCCATGGATCAAGGAATCATTTCTTCTTCAAGGTCCTGTTATTTAAGCAATATATTATAGCTGCTAGAGATAATGATAGCTCTGATGGATCTGAGCAAAGAACATTGAAAACCTTCTGGAAAGGATTCGCCAGTCTAGATGCCATTAAGCACATTCCATGGAGGAGGTTGAAATAACACCAGGCAGGCATTGTGGCACAGCAGGTTAAGCCACCACCTGGGACTCGGGCATCCCATTCCACAGTGCCCCGGTTCACGCCTGTCTCTGTTTCATTCCAGCTTCTTGGGAATGACAGCCTGGGAGGCAGCAGATGATGGCCCAAGTCCTTTGGTCCCTGCCACCTACATAGGAGATCCAGGTGGAGCTGCTGTCTCCTGGCTTTAGCCTGGCTCAGACCTGGCTGTTTAGGGCATTTAGAGAGTGAACACGCAGTTGACAGTGCTCTCCTGAGCCTTCTCTATCTGTCTCATCCCTCCCCCTTGTTGTTGTTCTGCCTTTCAAACAAACAAATATTTTTGAAGATTTATTTGTTTACTCAAAAGGCAGAGTGGGGTTGGGGAGAGAGGGAGAGAAAGACACAGAGAGAGAGAGAGACCTTCTATCTGCTGGTTCACTTCCCAAATAGCCACAAGGGCTGGAGCTGGGCCAATCTGAAGCCAGAAACCAGGAGCTTCTTCCAGGTCTCCCGTGTGGGTGGCAGGGAGCCAAGGACTTGGGCCATCTGCTGCTGCTTTCCTAGGTACATTAGCAGGGAGCTGGATCAGATGTGGAGCAGCTGGGACTCAAACCAGTGCCCATATGGCATGCTGGCATCACAGGTAGGGGCTTTACCTGCTATACCTCAGTGCCAGCCCCAACAAATATTTTTTGAAAGTCATGGTTAACGGGAGTTTGGAAGAAGTTGATTCCAACTGTGGTGGGTAACTGTGAGGGTCTCACGATTTCAGTGGCAACAGTAGCTTCAGATGTGTGGGGAGCAACTCGGACTATACTGTTACTGGAATTAAGACTTATTCTATGCACCTGCTCTCCCACAATATGGCGCTGGGAGAGGAGGAAACAGCTTCTACACAGCTGCCTCCAGTTCAGCCAATAAACTGTAGGACTTGCTCCTGATTGGAGGAGAGCAGCGTACTCGGCGTGTGGGCAGCCGAGTTGGGATTGGTGGAAGAGGACTATAAAGGAGGAGAGAGACGGCATGCACCAGGAACATCTAAGGGGAACACCTAAGGGGAACACCTGTGCAGCCCCCGAGAGAGCCGGCCGGCGGTGTGCCGCTCCCCCGCGGAAGTGGGGAATGTGGCCAGGGGGAACCGCCCTTCCACGGAGGTGGAAGGGACAGTAGCCAACCCGGGAAGAACCAGCAGCAAACCTGGGGAGGGCCGAGCAGACGAAAGAACAGCGCAGGGTCCTGTGTCGTTCCTCCACGAAGAGGGGGAGCGACAAGATGTAGTGGAAAAAACAAGAGAATGAAAAGTGGAGCCTGATGATGCACTGAACGGGCGTCGTCTCAGGACACAGGTTTAACAGACGAGCCAAGAGGGTGGTTTCTTGAGACGGCGTCTACCCCTAGGGAGGATGCTGGGAACGGGGCTGAGATGGCGGCAGTAGCATAAACTCAGTAGCATAAACTCAGTTGATAGGTCAGCAGCAGAGTCTGAGGGGGCTGACTCTGATTTTGAAATAAGTTCTACTGGGGGGCAAAATGTGATCACAGCAGCATCACGTACATTGGGAACTGTTTCACAAATGCATCAGTCAGTGCAGCAAACTTGATATGAGCCTTAATTCACGTACACAGAGCGTGTAGAAGAGTGCTGCTCCATGCACTGTATTTCGTTTCAGTCATGTTTGTCATGGCTTTTCAAGTGTCTTTCAAATTATTCACATTTTCAAAATATGTATTTATTCATTATAAAGGTAGACAAACAGGTTCAATCCCCAAATGCCAACAATAGCCAGGGCTGGTCTGGGCCAAAACTGGGAGCTAAGAATTTGATACAGGTCTCCCGTGTGGGTAACAGGGGCCCAGCTATTGGAGCCATCACCTGCTGCATCCCAGGAAGCTGGAAGTGGGAGCAGATCCGGGACTGGAGGCTCAGCACTCCGAAATGACATGCTGGGTTTTCCAGTAGGAGCTTGACTGCTGCACCAGAGGTCTGCCCTACGGCCACCTTAATTGTAGGCTGAGTGCTAGGACAGTGAGTTTATGTGAGCTTCAGTAAAAGTGGTTTCCCTTTCAAATTGGCCTCTCTTCTCTGTGTGTGTCTCAAAGGTGAGTGACTTCACGTGGAGCCACGATGGGACTCAAGCACTTATATCGTATCGCGATGGGTTTGTCCTGGTCGGTTCTGTCAGTGGACAAAGACACTGGTCATCTGAGATCAACTTGGAAAGTCAGATCACGTGTGGCATTTGGACTCCTGATGACCAACAGGTAATGCCTCTGGGATGGGTGAGTAACGTTGAAAGCAGAGGAGCTGAGAAGGAAGGAGGAGGTGGGAGCAGGGGGCGGCATGAAAGCAGCTTAGAGAATCAGAGGAAAAGAACAACGGAAGTGTCCAGATAAAAGTTACACAGAAGGTTAAATGAACCACGGATTAGAGAAGTAATATTTTCCACCAGTGTTGTTAACATTGAATTTGCATTTTAATTATATAAAATGTTTATACAAATTTATTTTAAATCTATGTAAATAACCAACCAGTAAATGAGTAATGAATATAAATACGTAATTGAAGACAGAGTTTACCTGGCAATAATAATCAAGGGAAATGCAAGGCTGAAGGAATATTTTTCACATTAACAAAAGTAATACTGATGACTTTATTGATCATGAAATACAAATCAGCATTCTGATTTATTGTTGCTAACAGTGTAATCAGTAGAGCTTTGTGGGAGTGATTTGGCAGAGTACATCAAAAGTCTTAGACATTGTTACCCCTTTTGTCCTGATAGTAGGCATTTTTTTAAAAAATATTTTGTGTATTTGAGAGGTAGAGTCAGAGAGAAGAGACAGAGAGAAAGATCCTCCATCTGCTGGTTCACTCCCCAAATGGCCTCAACAGCGGAGATGGGTGATCCAAAGCAAGGAGCCAGGAGCTTTTTCCCTATTTCCCACGTGGGTGCAGGGCCCCAAGGACTTGGGCCATCTTCTGCTTTCCCAAGCCATAACAGAGAGCTGGATGGGGAGAGGAGCAGCCGGGACTAGAACCAGTGCCCATAGGGATGCTGTCGCCGCAGGCAGAGGCTTAGCCTACTGTGTGGCACACTCTTAAGTGCCAGCCAAAAGAAACAAAGTAGAGGAAGGAAGAGTTGTAGTCATTAAAGCTTTGTATATGATAGTATAAATGGTCAGCAACCTACTTCTTTATGAATAGAAGGTTAAGTAAACTGTGGTATAACCTCTTAAAATTATGTAGTGTTCAGTAAGTTATAGACTGTGATCTGAAGATGATGTAGAATATGAAAGAAGTCTTATGATGTTGTAAAAAAAAAAGTGTACAAAATGTTACATGTGGTATGTTGCCACATTGTGAAACAACTGAAGAGATCCATCCATACAGGAAAAAGAAATAGAAGGAAAGAAATCAAAATGCCACAAGTAGTTATTTTATGATGGACCTCTGGTTCATTCTTCAAAAATGAGTTTGGTTGTCTTGCTTTTTATTTATTTCTATTTATTTGAAAGGCAGAACGACAGAGAGAGATCTTCTCTTCACTGGTTCACTTCCCAAGTGCCTGCAACACTTGGCCAGGAGCCTGGAACTCCGTCCTGGTCTCCCACGTGGGTGGCAGGAACCAAGCGCTTGGCTGTCGCTGCTGCCCGCCAGGAACGTTGGCAGGAAGCTGACTCAGAAGCACAATGACGTCCCCAAGGGTGGCTTAACCCGCCGCGCCACAGCTGCTGCTGGCTCATTTCTTTAAGTGTTATTTCAACATTTTCTTTAATTTACCTGTTGATTTTCATGATCAAATATAAAATAACTGGGGCCGGCACTGTGGCATAGTGGGTAAAGCTGCTGCCTGCAGTGTTGGCATCCCATATGGGTGCCGGTTATTGGGGCCATCTGGAGGGCGAACCAGCAGATGGAAGACTTCTCTCTCTCTCTCTCTGCCTCTGCCTCTCTGTAACTCTACCTTTCAAATAAATAAATCTTTAAAAATATATAAAATAACCTAATAAAATTATGTATCACTATTTTTAAATATAATCGTTGACTAATTAAAACCTTTGTAAATATGAAACTTGTGTTTTCCAAGTATAGCAGACTCCATAAAATGTCAGAACATTTCATATAAGATTCAAGTTTAATATTGGTAATAGGATAAATGTTCTTTTGGGGCCTGTGTTTTTTCTCAGTGAATTCCTCCAGTCACTGTATATTTACATCATGTTTGCATTTTCTTCAAGTAGACAGGCAATTTTTTTCCTCTTGAAATTAGAATTATGAGATTCATGAAAAGACTTTCCATTCTTTCCTCACTTTTCTAGTTATGCATCAGCATTTTGGCGTATTTATTTCACTTCTTTTTAGGTTTTTACTACCCCTAGACTCTTATTAAGGAGAAGCTGACTGTGTGACCTTGCGTGAGGCACCTAACCTCTCTGGCTTCAGCTCACTCCTCTGTGACAGGCCGGGGATTATTTCCTGCCTGATTCCCCGGGCTTTGGTAGTGATCCGACAAAGGAACAGAAGTGAAAACACTTAAAAATGTAAGGGAAAGTCCTGGCTTAAAGTGCGCCTTCCCTTGCCCAGAGGGATGGACCTGGGGCACTAGCCGTGACGAGCTGTGTCAGCCGTGTCCTTAACAGACCGCACACCAGTGTTGTGACAGCCCAGGCCCCGGGGCTGCAGCAGTGAGACATGGCTCCTGCCTCTGAGGTGCTGCGGCCTGTGCCGGAGACAGACCTGGGAAGTGTGCACTGCTCTGTCACATGGAGGCTGCTGAGGAAGGCAGACGGACTCCGAGGGAGTGTGCACACGTTCTGCACAAGCGCGAGGCAGGATGCACCCCAGGGACTGGTTTGGTGCTGTTCTCACCAGCTGGTCGGAGTGGAGGTAGCTGGAGGAGTCAGTGGGGCCATGGCCATGGGAAGCTTTGAGGCCCTCTGTTGTACCTGGATTTGGCTGTGTAGACCACGGATGTGAGAGCCCCTGTAGCGCTCGATGGGGGTTCCTGGCCCATAGCCTCTGACCTGTGTCTGCTTTTGCTCATGGGTGGGATTTGGCTCCAGGAGAGTGCTCCAGTGTGTTTTCAGAAAAGATTTGTAAATCATGCAAGCATTCAGCATAGGGAGAAGACTGTGGGGTCCTCTGTCTATCCTGTTTGAAAGGTGACCTGGCAAAGTGATACTCCTCTTCTCTTGCTTGGTTTGAACATTGCTAATGCAGAGAGTGTGAAGACCACTGAGACAACCAGCCTGATGTGTGTAACTCACTGACCCGGCCCAGCAGCTGGAGTTGGCTGTGGAAAGCAGCACCAGCGTGGCTGGACAGGCGATGTCAGGCCATTCCCAGAGAGCCTTCCGCCCCTACGGTGGAGCTAAAACAGCTTCCAGAGAAAAGCCCCTCCGCACATCTTGAGATTTTCCGGATTGTAATGCAGTTCCATGGCACTTGCGATCCATCTTTAAAAAATACAAGCAGTACGGATTTTGCAAGCATCCAGTTTTAATTTCTAGCTATTTTTCCATTTGTCATCTGTTTTCCTCACTACAGAGCAACAGCTTATATAGGCTTTGGGGGCTTATAGACTTCTTTGAATGACTGTCAGGTGGAGATTGTGAATCCTTTTCTGGAAAAATGTGCACATGTGATGTATGATTATGTGTCTCTTTCCATCCTTGAATTCCCCTTCAACCCTGAGCCAGATGGGTTAGAGGTGGTCTTCCATGAACTTCCTGATGCTCCCTCATACGTTCAGACGCACAATAAAGGTAAACAGATATTCCCTCCTTAAATTTGACAGCTAACATTTGGTCAGATGTGTGCTTTCATTTCTTCCTCTCTGACTTACTCCTGCATACACATATATTTGTAGTATTAGTTTTGAAAGGAAGTTGTAGACACCTGGCACATCAGCCTTAAATACTTTCAACGTATGTATCCCAAAAGGTCGTCACCCACACCAGTGATATTGTCTGGACCTGAGCTGTCTTCGTGTTTCTGTAGTTGTTAGAAAATGTGATTTATGTACGACTTCTCCCCGCCCTTTTACTTTTCAGGAGCAAGGGCCAGTTTACTCCAGCGGTTAGTGGTTGCATCTCCTAAGTCTGGAGCGGTTGTCCCTCTCTCCTTTTGTTCAGTAGTGGTTACCTCGTAGACTGTCTCGGTGTTTACCCGTAGTGTCATGTAGCTTCTGTGAGCCCTTAGGTTTCCTATAAACTAGAAGCTAAGTCTCAATTTGTGTTGGATTAAACATTTTGCCAAGAATACTCCATTGGTGATAGTGTTTTCTTTGCACTGAGCTACTCTAAAAGGCATATAATGTCACATTACTCCACTTGAAGATGCCTGAACTCAGTGGGGCTTTTGTGAAAAGAAAGTTGTCCCCTCCCCCCAGCAGCACATTCTTAATCGTTGCAGATGATATGCTTCACTTCAGGCTAAAATTCATCTTCCGCTAAACTTCAATAGGGAGTTTATATAAAGGACGGGGGGCTTACAGACTGGAAGCCCCAGATCAAAGTGTTGGCAGCTTTGGTTTCTGCAGAAGCCCCTCTTCTTGGCCTGCCCACAGCTGGCCGCCTTCTCGCTGTGTCTTTCCAGGGACTTTCCCTGTGTGGCTTCTTGGTATCCCTTACTCTTCTGATAAGGGCAGTGGTTATTTGGATTAGGGCCCCTAGGACCCTATTTTAGGACCTCAGTTAACCTTAATTACCTCTTCTCATATCACATCTCTAGATGCAGTCACACGGGGGGCTCGAAGCCAGGGGCCAGGAATTCCATCCTGGTCTCCCATGTGGCGCTTCGGCCGTCTTCTGTTGCTTGCACAGGTGCATCAGCAGGGAGCTGAATCAGAAGTGAAGCAGCTGGGGTTTGAACCAGCTCTCACGTGAGATGCCGGTATCACAGGCAGCGGCCCAACCCACTACACCACATGCTGGGCCCCCACATGTGAATTTTGGGAGCACGTAATTCAGCCCATAATAGATTGATTAAAAATATTTTGGAAAATAGAAAATTGACGGAGAAGCTGGTATGAACTCTGTTGGCTATATTTGCAATGCATTTATCAATGAAATTATTTATCAGGCTTGGGCAAAACAAAAAAAAGGAATGACATGAATAGAAAATGTCAAAAAAGAAATTTGTATCTGCCTTGAAAAGCTGTGGGTTCTGAGCTTGTGCGGGGTAACACAGCAGCCTGGGTCCTTGCAGTGCTGCACCTGGGAGACAGGGCTCCGAGTTCTCTGTTCGCCAGGACCCAGTGCCAGTGGTGGGCAGAAGCGCGTGACACAGACATTTAAAAATATCCTTCCAGCCTGGTCTAAGTCTTAGGTTTAGGCTGATGGTTCACCTCGAGAGCCTTCGTGAGTACTCTGTTGAGAGCTTGAGATGTGTTTCCACTAAGGAAGGCAGAAATGCCCATACGCTGTCCAGTGTGTTCCAGCTGTGGGCAGGGCTCTCCTAGGAGGCCAGTGACCAGCTAAAGTGTCTGTGTCCATACTAAAAAATAAATAACTTGCATCTTTTGCTATATTTGCTTTTATATCCATTGTTTTTTCTTTGCTGTATTTATTTTTAAATTATTTATTTATGGGGGCCCACATTGTGATGCAACCAGTTAAGCTGCTACTGAGTGCCAGTTCCAGCTCCTGCTACTCCACTTCCAATCCAGCTTGCTGCTGATGTGCCTGAGAAGGCAGCAGATGACAGCCCAAGTGCTTGGGCCCCTGCCACCCACATGGGAGACCCAGATGGAGTTTCTGGCTACTGGTTTTGGCCTGGCCCAGCCCTGTCCGTTGATGTCCATTTGGGGAGTGAACCAGCACACGAAAGACATTCTCTCTCTCTCCCCCCACAACCCTGTTCCCTCTCTGTCTGACACTCTGCCTTTCAAATAAATAAGTCTGTGTCATATTTTTTTTTTAAAGATTTATTTATTTGAAAGGCAGGTTACAGAGAGCAAGAGAGAGACAGAGATCTTCCACATACTGGTTCACTCCCCAGATGGCCATAAAGACCAGGACACTGCTTGGTTTTTAGCTTTTTTTTTTTTTTTAAGTATATTCTGAAAATCCTCTTGGCATAAAAAAATGTTTCTTTAGCAGAAACAGGTGCAATTACAGTTGTCCTCAATTTTCTTCCTTCAGTATTGTTTTGGTTGAATGGCAGTGCACTTAAGATGTTTAGAAAACAGGTTGTTCTTTGTTATCTTTGAACTCAGATCCCTGATGAGTCACTTGATGAAGTATTCAGTATAGATAAGTTCCAAAATAAGCTAAGTAAAATTCTGTCTGAATTTTACATTAAACAGATTAGGAGTAGAAGATGGGAGGGAGTTACACACATTGGGTCTACCACATATGCCATCTTAAGGTCAGTTTATTAAGGTGGTATTAGATTTCCTTCACATGACTTTATTTAGCACCACAGCATCCTGAATTCAGTGTTTGGCCAGATGGCTAAGCTACAGAAATGGATCTCAGGGTTTCAGGCGGCATTCTCGGTCCGAACCTGGCTGCCTGGCACTGTCAGCATCTTGATGTGTGCTGTTGCACAGGTGGGCACCACCAAGACAAAAGCTCTCCGTGACTGCACTCTGCTCCGACCCCTCTGAGCCATCATCAGCTGAACATCGCAGCCCCTCAGGACTGCCCACCCCTGTACACACAGAGACTTGCACAAGACTGGCACCGTTTCTGACAGCTCACGTCTGTCGCTGGAGCTCCTGCCTGGCAGAATTCCAGACAGCTAAGAGAACTGACTGTTCCAGCCATCACCTGAAGGCAGGACCCTTGTCCCAGTGTCCTTGAGAGAACAGGGGCCCAGTTTTCGCAGCCCCAGTTAGCAATCCAGGGGCTGAATCCGTGTGTAGGA
Organism: Oryctolagus cuniculus; assembly: GCF_051225735.1. Classification (NCBI taxonomy): domain Eukaryota; kingdom Metazoa; phylum Chordata; class Mammalia; order Lagomorpha; family Leporidae; genus Oryctolagus; species Oryctolagus cuniculus. Next base: position 9,378,709 of record NC_142871.1, on the reverse strand, counting down.
CCTCCCCCTTTTCTCCCCCCATTCCTGACCTTGCTCCAGACCCCCTGTGGCCACCGCCTCACCCTTTAAAATTCTTGGTGAACATGTGTGCTTCCTCCTCTGACTTGTTTCTGGCTGGCTGGTTGTTGGCGCCTGTCCCAAGCACTGTGCACTGCCGGCAGCGGTACAAGCCTGGAAACCCTCCTCTGCCCCTTTGTTGGCCCCCTGTCTTCCTCACTTAGAAACGTAGCATTTTGAAACAGAAAAGGATTTTTTTTATTTGACAGGTAGAGTTATAGACAGACAGAGAGACAGAGAAGAAGGTCTTCCCTCCACTGGCCCACGCCCCAAATGGCCGCCACTGCTGGCGCTGCTGTGATCTGAAACCAGGAGCCAGGTGCTTCCTCCTGGTCTCCCATGCAGGTGCAGGGCCCAAGCACTTGGGCCATCCTCCACTGCACTCCCGGGCCACAGCAGAGAGCTGGCCTGGAAGAGGAGCAACCGGGACTAGAACCCGGCGCCCATATGGGATGCCGGCACCGCAGATGGAGGATTAACCACGTGAGCGACGGTGCCAGCCCAGAGAAGGATTTTAGAGTAGAGGAAACTTGACTTTGAGGGAGGCAGAATGAACTAAGTAAGGAGTGAAAATAGGACCAGACCACCCACCAGGTGACCCCCAGTCCTGACTTTTGGAAACAAAAGACCATTCCCCAATAGGCATGGACTGTCTAGGACAGATGACAGACAGGACTGACAGGTGAGTGTGCTCTCAGGCCCTCCCACCCACACCAAAAGTGGGCATTCATCCCTTAGGCCTTTTGATGTACGGGCTCCCTGGGCATTTGGGCCTTACTTCAAAGACCTGATGCAGGGCTCTGTTCCTGAATGTGTCTCTGCTCTGCATTCAGAGCCTACCTAAGTGTATTTTTCATGGTAAAGACCCCTCCACTGTCCTCTAGCCAGCCAGCTGCGTCCCCTGAGGTGTGACGTGTTTCCAGTTACTTCTGTATCTTTCTGGAGATGGGTGAGTTAAAGGCACTCGTACTGTCTTGTGCTCAGCCTGTTGTCTTCCACCCACAGAAATTGCTGTGTGGGTGTGTCTTAGGTGAATGAACTTCAAAATGCCGCCTGAAAGATTTGGGGAAGAAAATTCTAGTCATGGGAATTATTTAACATTAAGTCCAAGGCCTGCGGCAGTTAGACTTCTCCTTCTCAGAAGATCTGTAAACACAGGACAGTCTCTCATTTTTATGGGTTACTTTATAAGTGATCTTTTCTATAACAAAGAGATGAAATAACTTCAAAATTACACGTTTAGCCCAAAGATACAGATTTAGATGTGACTGTTACAGTCAACTGTGAAATTACATTTTATCCCTCATTTTAAAAAAGCAAAACAAATAACTCACAGGCAGTGTTCTGTTAGTTAAGCAGTTCTGTCATTCACAAGTGTCGCTCCCCCTCTTCGTGGAGGAACGACACTGAACCCTGCCTAGGCTTCATATCCGAGTCACGGCACCATTATGTCGCTCCCCCTCTTCGTGGAGGAACGACACTAAACCCTGCGCTGTTCTTTCGTCTGCTCGGCCCTCCCCGGGTTTGCTGCTGGTTCTTCCCGGGTTGGCTACCGACCCTTCCACCTCCGTGGAAGGGCGGTTCCCCCTGCCACATTCCCCACTTCCGCGGGGGAGCGGCACACCGCCGGCCGGCTCTCTCGGGGGCTGCACAGGTGTTCCCCTTAGATGTTCCCCTTAGATGTTCCTCGTGCATGCCGTCTCTCTCCTCCTTTATAGTCCTCTTCCACCAATCCCAACTCGGCTGCCCACACGCTGAGCACGCTGCTCTCCAATCAGGAGCAAGTCCTACAGTTTATTGGCTGAACTGGAGGCAGCTGTGTAGAAGCTGTTTTCTCCTCTCCCAGCGCCATATTGTGGGAAAGCAGATGCACAGAATAAGTCTTAATTCCAGTAACTTAGTCTAGTCCGGGTTGCTCCCCACAACAAGCGCCCTCTTTAGGTGCCTGGTCCCTGAGGTGCGCCATGTTCAGCCCGGCCCTTGAAGCACGTTTGAAGGCCAGGTTCCAGAACCCGACGGGGCGGTCCTTCACAGTGTTTGGTGTTTGTTCCCACGGTACTGCTTCAGAGCAGGAACACTTGCTTCTGAGGTCGGAAGGGACGTGGTGGCTGCTCTTCCACTCCCCAGTCCTCCAGGCCTGTACAGATGTTTGCCCCAGAGATTAACAGTTATGGAAGCGTGTATTTTTGAAATTGAAATTTCCCAACATATTTTTTCCAAGAATATAGATTACTGGTACCCAGAGGTAAAGGTAGGGCTGAGATACTGTTGCTTCCAAAACAGCTGCCTGTTGAATGATTTTGTATCCTCTTCAGATGCCCTTTTTGTCTGTAGCTTGGTTCATTTTAAGCTACTAGTAAAAAAAATTGTTTTTATTTAAAAATAATTGCACCTAAAGATAATTTAGAATGGAATACAATGAAGTTAAGGGGTTATATATGGATACCATAATTGCATTGTTATTAAGAAAAAACACCTTTCAGGGCCAGTGTGGCTTAGTGGGTAAAGCCACCACCTGAGATGCTGGCATCCCAAATGGGTGCCAATTCATTTCCCAGCTGCTTCCATTCCAGCTCCCTGCTAGTGGCCTGGAAAAACCAGCAGAAGATGACCCAAGTATTTGGGCCCAGCCACCCATGTGGAGGTCCTGGGAGAAGCGCCATGGCTCCTGGCTTTGGCCTGGCCCAACCCCAGATGTTGTGGCCATGTGGGGAGTGAACCACCAGATGGAAGATCTCTCTCTCTCTCTCTCTTTCTCTCTTTCTCTCTTTCTCTTTCTCTCTTTCTCTCTTTCTCTTTCTCTTTCTCTTTCTCCCTCCTCCCCCCTCCCACCCCTCCCTCCCTCCCTCCCTCCTTCCTTCCTTCCTTCTCTCTCTCTCTCTCTCTCTCTCACTTTGACTTTCAAATAAATAAATCTTTTTTTTTTTTTGACAGGCAGAGTGGACAGTGAGAGAGAGGGACAGAGAGAAAGGTCTTCCTTTTGCCGTTGGTTCACCCTCCAATGGCTGCCGTGGCCGGCGCGCTGCTCTGTTGGCAGGAGCCAGGTACTTATCCTGGTCTCCCATGGGGTGCAGGGCCCAAGGACTTGGGTCATCCTCCACTGCACTCCCTGACCACAGCAGAGAGCTGGCCTGGAAGAGGGGCAACCGGGACAGAATCCGGCGCCCCGAGTGGGACTAGAACCTGGTGTGGCGGTGCCGCAAGGCGGAGGATTAGCCTAGTGAGCCGCGGCGCCGGCCTCAAATAAATAAATGTTAAAAAAAAAAAAAAAAAAAAACCCTGCACTCAATGAATTCAAGGCTAGAATGTGAACTGAAACCACGGAGAGCCATTAAACTGCTCCGACCGGACTCCCAGGTCTGTGATCCTGATGTACACGTGACACCGGGAGCTTTGTCACTGCTCTTGAGTGGAGCCTGCAGCCCACCAGAGGAAACAGCAGTGCAACTTATGAAACATGTGTAATCCATTGTTGAAAGTGTTTAGAGTGCCAGTTTTATAAGCATTGGTGTCTGGTTTAAAGAAGAAAGGAAAGAGGTGGCTCCTAGGGGCTGGTGTTTTGGCATAGCAGGTTAAGCTACACCTGCAGTGCCCGCATCCCATATGAGTGCCGGTTCAAGTTCCAGCTGCTCCACTTCCCATCCAGCTCCCTGCTAATGCACCAGGGAGAATAGCAGAAGATGGCCCAAGTACTTGGGCCCCTGCCACCCATGGGGGAGACCCAGATGGAGTTCCAGGCTCCTGGCTTTGGCCTGGTCCAGCCCTGCCATTGTGGCCATTTAGGAAGTGAACCAGTAGATGAAAGATATATTCTGTCTGTCTGTCTCTCTGTCTCTCTCTACCTTTCAAATAAATAAATCTTATAAAGAAAAAGTTGCTCCTTCATTTGTAGGAAAACTTGGGGAAAGACCAAAGATGAGGCATTCGTTTATTAACATCACTGAGCAACCACTCATGGACACCATCTGAGAGCCTCAGGTGCAGACCTGTGCTTGAGTCGCTGTGGTTTACCGGAAGCCAGGCTCACGGCACAGTGAGGACCGTGTGATCCTTTGTGGTGGGTCCTGCAAGCCTCTGGCGACATCTGAGCACCTGTAATGTACATGATGCAGTGCCGGGCGGTGGCGATGAAACACGAGCCGTCTTTGCTGGAAGAACCTGGTTGTCTGTGTTTCTTGGGGGAAGGATGCAGCCGGGCATCTGACTGTGGACTGTGGACTTGGAAGGGCCTGTGGGGGAGATGGTGGGTAGGCAGTAGGTGTGTGGGAGTCTGGGGCTCAGGAGGGAGCCTGGCGGGGAGTCAGCTGTGATGGGTTCCTGAGGCCGACCGTGCGCTTGTGATCTCCTTGAGAGAAGTGGGCCTGGGGCCAGCCCTGAGGAGCATGACAGGAAGACGCCTTGCCTGAGAAGGAGCCCTGTGGAACGTCTGTTACTTGGCCACGATTGGGAGCAGAAGCAGCAGAGACGGATGTCCCTGTCAGGCGTGTATTCAGTATCATCAGACTCTGTCTTGTTCTGCTGAGGGCCTTGCTCACACGGCCTTATCTCCTTGGAAGTGATTAAGCATGGAAAGAACTTGTAACGGTGAAGATGTTTTACAATCTGATTCTGTTTTATCAGCGTTCTTCAGTCGTCTCTGACGTACTTGTTCCAAATGCGAGTGACCTCTCCATCATAGCTTGACAGTGCGTTAGTGCCTCCTTCCCTTTTATCCATCTCCATGGTGGCTTAGTCTTCCCTGGGAGCTAGAGCTGAAAGGGTTGATGGTGGGGTTTGGGGGCTGATTTGCTCTAATGTGATGCTGAATGCTGATAACTCATTATAGCACCAGTTCTTTGTTCAGGAATTATATGTCTGCTCCCTTATCTCCTCATTCAGAAAAATGCCCATGGTACGTGATGACAGCTCTGTGCAGACATGGCCTTCCTCCCATCCTCCCTCTGCCTTCCCCCCTCAAGCACTTCCTGCTGTGTGTCAGACACAGTGACAGGTTCCGGGGAGAAACTAGTGAGCTCATAGGGTTTGGGTCTCAACTCGGGCTGCCGTGACAAAACACCACAGATTGGGCGGCTGGAACATCAGACGTTGATGTCTGCAGTTCTGGAGGCTGGCAGTCCAAGGTTAAGGGCTGGCCAGTTCAGTTCCTGGGAGGCTCCTCCTTGGCCTGCAGGTGGCTCCCATGGCCATTCCTCACTGCTTATGGGTACAGAGAGTACAAGCTTAGGTCTCCCCCTCCTCTTACCAGGGCGCTAATCCCATCCGGGAGGGCCTGCCCTCGTGACCTCATGGGAACCGAATCAGTTCCTAGGCACCTCGCTTCCAAACACCATCAGCATGTGAATTTGGGGTGCAAGTAAACATTTAGTCAAGAACAGCCTGTGCCCTCAAAGCTTGTAGTCTAACAAAGGAATCAGAAATTAAATAAACACATAGAAGATTGTGAGAAATGAGCCAGTGGCTGCTTTCCAGTGAGCATATGGCTGGGGAGAAGAAAAGCCTGGTTCGGCCGGCGCCGCGGCTCACTAGGCTAATCCTCCACGTAGCGGCGCCGGCACACCGGGTTCTAGTCCCGGTCGGGGCACCGGATTCTGTCCCGGTTGCCCCTCTTCCAGGCCAGCTCTCTGCTGTGGCCAGGGAGTGCAGTGGAGGATGGCCCAGGTGCTTGGGCCCTGCACCCCATGGGAGACCAGGAAAAGCACCTGGCTCCTGGCTCCTGCCATTGGATCAGCGCGGTGCGCTGGCCGCGGCGGCCATTGGAGGGTGAACCAACGGCAAAGGAAGACCTTTCTCTCTGTCTCTCTCTCTCACTGTCCACTCTGCCTGTCAAAAAAAAAAAAAAGAAAGAAAGAAAGAAAAGCCTGGTTCCGAGCGCATCAGCGTCACCTCGGGACTCCCACGTGCCGTCTTCATCTGAAAGCTGGAATTTGTGCCTCTTGGTCAGAGCTTTCCCAGGTCACGTTCCGTAGTTAGCAGCATGGGGAACTGCTCAGCAACCCAAGCACGTTAAACACCTCTCTCTTGCAGGGCTTCAGCAGGCTGGACCCGCGCCCCGGCTCTCATCCCTGTGCCTGTTTCGCATGGGGGGGTTTTGTAGATGTGCTGGCCAGCGTTTTATTTTATTTTTTTTTTCTGTTGACAGCCAGAATTTCAACTTTTACTTAGATGAATCTCACGGGGTCCTTGGTAGTTTGGTCTGTTTCTCCTTTCACCAGCGTACACTAATGAATCCGTCACTGTCTCTGGGGGGAAATTGGTTTAGTCTTTTCGTAGCATTCATTAATTACAATGTAGATCATGTTTAAAGGAATATTTGATGTATAACTGATTACTCTTAAAATAGCTCTGTAGATTCTATGAACCTTTTTCCAACCTAAGTGAAACACATGTTTGTCTACAAGTAATCTATCACAGGCATCAACATTTATGGCCCAAGATTGCCTTTTGATTGTTGCTGACTTTAGTTCATTCATTCAGCAATAAATATTCATTGAGTGCTCTCTGTGTACCAGGGATAGAGCCCTGCATAGTCTACCCGCAAGGAGCTTAAGACCAGGATAAGTACCTGGCTCCCGCCATTGGATCAGCGCGGTGCGCCGGTCGCAGTGCGCCAGCCGCAGCGGCCATTGGAGGGTGAACCAACGGCCAAGGAAGACCTTTCTCTCTGTCTCTCTCTCTCACTGTCCACTCTGCCTGTCAAAAAAAAAAAAAAAAAATCTCAAAATCAAAGAGAAGCAAGGACTAAGTCTGAAGTAACTCTCCCTCTGCATAAGCTTCAGCCTTCTTCGTCAGCCAGCCTGGTTTAAACTCATTGAGGTCCACACCAGCAGTGCCGGTACCTAACTCCGCTGAGGACCACAGCCGCGGTGCCGGTACCTAACTCCGCTGAGGTCCACACCAGCGGTGCCGGTACCTAACTCTGCTGAGGGCCATAGCCACGGTGCCGGTACCTAACTCCGCTGAGGGCCACAGCCGCGGTGCCGGTACCTAACTCCGCTGAGGGCCATAGCCACGGTGCCGGTACCTAACTCCGCTGAGGGCCACAGCCGCGGTGCCGGTACCTAACTCCGCTGAGGGCCATAGCCACGGTGCCGGTACCTAACTCCGCTGAGGGCCACAGCCGTGGTGCCGGTACCTGTTTCCTCCGAGCTTCACCTGGCAGTACTAGCTACTAACACCTATTATTTTGATAGTTAAGTATGTAAAACTTTGATCATGTTGCTTGGCATGGATGAATTCATGTTTTTAGTATGTCATTGCTTCAGTTATTGGTTGCTACAATTCCCGATGGACTAAACCACGAGACCCTTAGTATTACAGTAGGACAGTTGCAGGACCATCAGCATTTCCGAGGAGGATCAAGTAACATTTGTATGTAGCCGAGTGTACTCACTTTGGCAAACAGAAACGTGTGCGTTTAAATTTTAGAAAGTCACAGCAATGAATCTGTTGTTTGTTCATTTTCCAGAAAAGTAAGCGTTTTCTCTCTCAGTCCCTTTCCTCTCGCCTCGGAAGGTGAAGCCGTGGTTTCCCGCGCTTGTCTGGGAACGTCCATCAGCACACCGTGTCCTTTCTGCCGTCGGTCACATCTCCAGGAGGTCTGCAGCGTTTGCCGCGGCAGCCAGCTGTTCCTGCTGTTGGGCGTTGGGTGTCGCTCCTCAGCTCCTTGGCTGCTTTCCGTCTTGAGTTCTAAGTCTGTTCTGTCCTGCCACCGCCAAGTGGAGTCACTGGGAGCCCAGCTCTCACTCGCACTTGGTCAAGGGTCTGCTCTCGGTTGCAGGTGCTGTTTGGCACGGCCGACGGGCAAGTGATTGTCATGGACTGCCACGGCAGGATGCTGGCCCACGTCCTCCTGCACGAGTCAGATGGCATACTCAGCATGTCCTGGAACTACCCCATCTTCCTGGTGGAAGACAGCAGCGAGAGTGACACGGACTCAGACGACTACTCGCCGCCCCAAGGTAGCTGGCTCCTTGGCCCTCACGTTCCTTGTCACTGAGCAGAGGGACCAGAGAATCAGCTGTTTAAAGAAGGCAGCGGGAAGGCCTGCCTCGCCGGGAAGAGTCCTGGCGCTGAACCGCAGGCCGCTGGCCTCTCTCTGTTCATGTGGCCGCCGCCTCTGCCGCCCTCCCCAGGTCACTACTGACGCCAGCTCTGCTCCGCTGCCTCAGGCTTTGCTGGATACACAGCAGGCCTAGGGCTCTTCCTGTGACCCCGGGGAGAGTACAGGGAGCTGCATGAAAAGTCTGTGCGGTGTAACTCACTAGGCAGGGTAGCCTCGTCCCTAATGTGATTAAAGCAGGTCACGTTCGTTGCCTGAGGAAATGTTCAGTTCTGCGGTGAAGGCCGGCACCTTGGCTGCCCCCACGCCCCCGTCTGCCCTCCTGATTGCCGGCAGACTCTCCCCCTTCTCGGTTCAGAAGCCCCCGCACCCTGCTGCGCTGTTAGACGCTCTTGTTCTCTTCCTCACCCAGCATGTTTTGTCCACAGACGAGTAGGAGACAAAAAGAAAAGGGAAGGAACCTTTGGCGTCGATGCCACCGTTGCCAGAGTGGAGGAAGAAAAATATATTATGGGCTGGTGGAAGGGAGTGGCACCTGATCAGAAGGGATCTCGCTGCCGCAGGCTTCTGTCTGTGGCCAGCACGGCTGTGCTCACGCTGCCGCGTGGCCCTACAGAGACAGGCCCTCCACGGGAGGTTCCTCCCGCTCCTGCCGCCGTCCGTGGTGCATGTAGTCTTAGGAAGGGCGAGTCCGGGGAAAAGTTAAAGCGCTCTACCCCAGCAGCGGCTGCCTCTGCTGAGACTCCCTTCTGCTACAGTGACAGGGTGTTTGCACTTCCGGGACGTGTGTATGTATGTGTGTGTGTGTGTGTGTCTAGAAAGTGTTGCTCACCTGAGGAAAACTAAGATTGTGGTGCTTCAGAGGCAGTGGGTCTCGGGAGGGAGTGTTACTACCTCCATAAATCCACCTGGGAGGAAATTATCCCTCCCCTAGTAGGGCGCTAGCTTGGGGAGATTCTGGCCATGTTTCGACAGCCTGGTGCTGATGAGGTCCATGCCTGCGTAGCACAGACTCAGTGGACTTTTAACAGAGAGGTCCTTTCAGGTGTGTTGAGTCCGAATGGACTCATCCCCATCCGTCACTGGAGGAGAAAGGTCTAGAGGCCACGTTTATAAAGCAAGTCTCGAGTAGGTCTTGGAACAGAGCTCCATCCCCTTCTCAGAAGCACTAGGGCAGGTTAGAGGGTAGTCGGCCTCTCCCCTTCAGATGTAATGGATCCTTTTTGTGATGGCCTAGGGGACTTGAGCATGGAGCTAAGTACAGAACAGGACTTGACCGTGAAGCAGTGGAGAACAGTCCTGGGGTGCCTGTGCCGGCAAGTGTCAGGCAGGCCCACCTGGCGGCTGTGAGGACTCCTGCTGCCTCTGCAAGGGCCCAGGCTCCCAGGCATGGAGGAGGCACCGGCTGTTCCAGACCGTACGTGGCAGAGCCAGTCTGTGGTCCTCCACGGCCTCTTCCATGACATCTGGGCGAGCACAGAACTTGGAAAGCAAGTTAGTCACCGTGGCACACGATGCAGTTATGAGCCCTGCCTCCTTGGCCGTGGCTAAGGTCTGTGCAGCAGGAATGTGACAAGGAAGGAATGCGCCCTTCTCCAGCAGGCGGTGGAGGAGCATTCACTACTGAAAAGCACCTTTTTTCTGCAGGTTGGATCGGAATGAAGGAAACAGTTTTGTCCCTCTTCCCATGACCCTTGTATTTTATATGACATTAAAATAATTTTCATCTATTGTACATCATTAGAAACACAAAACGTGTGAAGGCACAAGTTCCCAACCTCTCACACAAAGCCGCCACCTGCAGCTGCCTCGGGCGGTGCGTCTCCCGCTGTGCTGCCCATCCTGGGCTTCTCTGTTGGCGCCCTGCTGAGGGTGGAGACTGCTTCCTGATTAGGCCATGTCCAGTCCAGATTCGGAGCTGCTTTACCGGGCACATTTTAAGGGACCAGGCGAGGTTGCGCTGTTGGAACCTGGGCCTGGGCGGGTGCTGGCCGCCTCCTTGTCACACGGCACCTGTGTTTGTTTCTGCAGACGGCCCCGCAGCGCACCCCATCCCAGTGCAGAACATGAAGCCTCTGCTCACCGTCAGCTTCAGCTCGGGAGACATCAGCCTGATGAACAGCTACGACGACTTGTCTCCTACTGTCATCCGCTCAGGGCTGAAAGGTACACACCCAGCCCTGACACATTTGCCTTCCTGGCGGGTGTTGGACATCCAGAGCCTAGTGATGGCTCTGCTCTGCGGTGACCTTGTCTGGGCCTGATGGAGTGTGTTTGAGGTCCCTCCTTAACCCTCCTGCTGATCTGCTTGTCGGCACCGCGTCTTGTCTCGCAGAGGATTTCCTGATGTGGTGTGTGTCTTGGCCTCCTCTTTCCTCGTGGCATGAGTGATCCCAGACGGGCCAGTGTGTTTGCATCTGGCCTACCTTGTGTCTGCACAGCAAACACACTGCAGCACCCGCCACTCCTGAGGCAGCAGATGGCACACGGGCATCGTTTCCACAGAAGCCCTGTGATGCGAGAGTCTGGCAGGCTCACTAAGGAGCTGATCACTGTGCGGTACAGCTGCCGTGAAGGGCTGCGGGTTCTGAGGCAGTGACGGGAAGGCAGCAGGCAGGGGCTGGCGTCTTCCTGACAGATGCCATGAAGTGCGCGCTCGAGGGGAAGCAGTGGCCGCAGGTGTTGGCAGGGGCCTGAGAGCTGCCGTCTGAGGATACTGCTGATGTTGTGACCCTGTGCGTTCTTCGGGAAAACAGTCTGTCTCTTCAGGCTTGAATGGTGCAGTATGAAAAGATGTTAAAATTCAGTTTCCTCCGCTGCCCCTGGTCCTTGATGTTAAAGAGGACCTAGTGTAACATGAGTGCAGAGCTGAGTGACAAGCCAGATCTCTTTCAAAGCTGGCCATCCCCCTAGAGTCACCGCTGTGACCTGCTGCTCTGTCTGGATTGCTGGGGACGCGCAGGGAGACGAAGCACCAAGTCCATGTACTGCGCCGTGGGTTGGCAGCAGCCATCACACCTGCCTGTGGCCCTGCCCTAGCACCTGCTCACGGAGAGAAACAAACTCTGCTCTGTGTTTCGAGGATCACATGGTGCTGTTTCAAATGTGATTTTAAGGAATTATGTATCTAGTGAACCCCTGAGAGGCATGAGCTATGTGCATATCCTTTTTTTTAACCGCTAATAGGCCCCATTAGGAGATAGGTCAGTATTTTTTTGATGATGTTGATGAATTTAAATTCCTTGTGCCTTGCTGTAATTTTTTTTCTGTCTTTTATGGACCTAAAATATAGAGATGGCCATCATAAATTCTCTCATGTATTTAGTAATCCAAGCTCTGCTTTTTTTGGTTCAAAAATTCTATTTTTTGAGTGGGCCTTGCAATTGAGATGCCAATAACCCCATCCGAGACCTGGGTTCAAGTCCCAGCTCTAACTTCTTCCTAATGCAGGCCCTGGGAGGCAGAGGTGATAGCCTGTGGAATTGGGTTCCTGCCACCCACGTGGGAAACCTGGAGTGAGTTCCCAGGTCCTGGCTTTGGCTATAAGCGAGCCCTGGCCCAGCCTGAGCCTTAGCCATTGTGGGCATTTAGGGAGTAAATCAGCAGATAGGAGAGAGCTTCCGTGTTCTCTCTCTCTCTCTCTCTCAAATGTTTTTTTTTTTTTTAATTATTTTCAGCTTTTTAAGACAAGTTCATTAATTTCTCTCTTTTTTTTTTTTAAAGATTTATTTATTTATTTGAAAGGCAGAGTTACACGGAGAGAGAAGGAGAGAAAGAGAGGTCTTCCATCCACTGGTTCACTCCCCTGTTGGACGCAATAGCCAGAGCTGCGCTGATCCAAAGCTAGGAGCTTCTTCCGGGTCTTCCACATGGGTGCAGGGGCCCGAGGACTTGGGCCATCTTCTACTGCTTTCCGAGGCCATAGCAGAGAGCTGGATTGGAAGTAAAGCAGCCAGGACTCGAACCAGCACCCATAAAGGGTGCCAGCACTGCAGGCAGCGGCTTAACCTGTTATGCCGCAGCGCCAGCCCCTAGTTCATTAATTTATTTTTTAAAGATTTATTTTATTTATTTGAAAGAGTTAGAGAGGTAGAGATAGAGAGAGGTCTTCCATCCGATGGTTCACTCCCCAGATGGCCGCAATAGCTGGAGCTGCACCGATCTGAAGCCGGGAGCCAGGAGCTTCTTCCGGGTCTCCTACGTAGTTGCAGGGGCCCAAACACTTGGGCCATCTTCTACAGCTTTCTTAGGCCATAGCAGAGAGCTGGATTGGAAGAGTAGCAACTGGGACTAGAACCGGCGCCCAAGTGAGATGAGGCACCTCAGGCCAGGGCTTTAACCCTCTGTGCCATGGCACCAGCCCCTCATTAATTTCTTAAGAATCTGCTTCTAGTTTTGAAGGCCTGAATTTTATTCTTCACCGAATGTCTGACCAGTGCTGGAAGTAATAGAATTACTATGGAGTTCCCTTTTATTCTTGATAGGGTGACGTTTTCACCATCTTGCTTATGGGACCTTTATTTAATACTCCCTGAATATATTATGTTGTATTGACATCTGTCAATTTGGAGTACACTGGAGCAGCACTTCTCACAGATTCCCACCAAACATGCAGTATAGGAAATAGGAACACACTGTAGGTGACTTCAAAGGTCCTCCGAAGCATGAAATTTTTAAATTTTATCCTAAAAATGAGACAGATACAGCATTCTAGTCACTGCCCAACTGGAAATCACAATCTAATCTAAAAATGGCTTCAATTATTTTTTTCTTTCATGGGGCGAGAGCTATTTTTTTTAAAGATTTATTTATTTATTTGAAATTCAGAGTTACAGAGAGAGAGAGGTCTTCCATCTGCTGGTTCACTCCCCAGTTGACTACAATGGCTGGAACTGCGCAAATCCGAAGCCAGGAGCCAGGAGCTTCTTCCAGGTCTCCCACATGGGTGCAGGGGCCCAAGGCCCTAGGCCATCTTCCACTGCTTTCCCAGGCCATAGCAGGGGGCTGAATCAGAAGTTGGGCAGCCAGGTCTTGAACTGGTGTCCACACAGGATCCCAGCACTGCAGCCAGTGGCTTCACACACTAAGCCACAGTGCCGGCCCCAGAAAGAGCTTTCTGTACTATGCCTTCCCAATTTCAGGTCAGATAGCACTGAACCACTGCATCTAGTAGACAGTAGGTGCTACATTTAGGCAATTTCTCTTTTCCTGGTGTCAGAATATTTTAAGGACTTGTTCTTGCATGTGGTATAATTTGCAATAAATTTTGTTTTTGTAACTTAATTTTTATCCATTGCCTTATGAGCTGTGTCAGTAAGTACTCAGAGAGAGTCAGAATGCTGTCCAGGAAGGCCACGGCCCAGGCACACGTCTCCTTACAGTCAGGTCTGCTGTGTGTCCCCTGGAAGTCCGAGAGGGTCTCCGACCCACTTGTCCTTCCTCTGTTACTGTCTCAGAGCATCTCCCGTGAAGAGGGGTGGTTCACGATCTTCTGTGTCCCCGCTGTAATCCGTGGCAGGTGCAGTAGAACTGGGAATTCCAAGTCGTTCCTGGTCCCGTGTGCAGCCCTGTTCTGCGCCACCGTCACATCTGATCTCTACTGGAGGTTCTCATGTGGGGGGAGGCACAAGAGTTCTGGAGAGGGGGAGGGGGTGATGTCACTTGGCAGTTTTTGCTGAGAAAGTTCCACCTTGGAAAAAAAAGTCTGCTGAAAATTTGGGGGATTTCTCTTCATTATATGCTAAGTAGTAAATTAATTCACTTTATCTGGGACCTTTTCTCTTTGTTGTGACTTCTACTAAAAAAAAAAAAGATGTATTTATTTATTTGAAAGGCAGAAGGACACAGAGAGAGGTCTTCCATCTGCTGGTTCACTCCCCTCATGGCCACAACAGCCAGGACTGAGCCAGGGCAGGCCAAAGCCAGGAGCCAGGACTTCCATCTGGTCTCCCACATAGGTGGGAGGAGCCCAAGTACCTGCACCATTACCAGCCGCCTCCCTGGTGCATTAGCAGAAGGCTACATCTGAAGTGGAGGAGCTGGGGCTCGAACCAGCCACTCTGATCTGGGATGCAGGCTTCAGCAGCTCCAGCAGCTCAATCCACTGCTCCCTGACACCTGCCCCACTGACTCATTTAAGGAAGAGCAGTTGGGTTGTGAATCCGTGCATCCTCTGGGCTGGAAGCCAGCCCACAGGGCTCCTCCTCTTCCATCTCAAGCTTGTCTGGACGTAAAAGCCTCACACCTGCACCTTTGATTGCTTCTGGTTTGGTAGAATGTTTTTCCTCTTACCCTTTCGTTGAGCACTGAAGAAAACTAGGAGGGAGCCTGGGAGCTGGGTGGGTAGCTTTCATCGGTAATGCCGTGTACTGCTTCAGCCGGGCCGCATGCAGATTTGCTACCTTGGTCCTCACTGGGCACATGCTGCGTTCACTAAAAACATTGTTAGAACAGTTTTTCTGGCCGCGCGCTCAATAGACTAATCCTCCACCTGCCTGCGGCACCAGCACACTGGGTTCTCGTCCCGGTTGGGGCGCCGGATTCTGTCCCGGTTGCCCCTCTTCCAGGCCAGCTCTCTGCTGTGGCCAGGGAGTGCAGTGGAGGATGGCCCAAGTGCTTGGGCCCTGCACCCCATGGGAGACCAGGAGAAGCACCTGGCTCCTGGCTTCGGATCAGCGCGGTGCGCCGGCTGCAGTGCGCCGGCCGAGGCAGCCATTGGAGGGTGAACCAACGGCAAAAGGAAGACCTTTCTCTCTGTCTCTCTCTCTCTCACTGTCCACTCTGCCTGTCAAAAAAAAAAAAAACAAAAAAACAAAAAAAACAACAGTTTTCCTATTTTTTGTCATCACACATTTTGCTAATTGTTTTCTCTTTCTCCCTTGTTCCACGTGGACTTGTGTGTGCCTATTAAAAACCACATGTATCTAATGACTGATAATGAAGTAGCGATCACCATGGAAATCTGGGACCGGGTGAGCCTGCAGCCCCCAGCCAGCAGCTGATGGCATCTTCTCTCTGGTTTCAGAGGTGGTGGCCCAGTGGTGCACGCAGGGAGACCTGCTGGCAGTTGCTGGGATGGAGCGGCAGACCCAGCTGGGTGAGCTCCCCAATGGGCCCCTTCTGAAGAGTGCCATGGTCAAGTTCTACAATGTCCGCGGGGAACACATCTTCACACTGGACACACTCGTGCAGGTAAGGGCCTTGACACTCCTGAGTCCATTTGCATCACTGGCTGATTTCAAGAAGTGACACCGACCGTGTTGAGACTCCTCCAACCTCTGGTGCACACTGTGGTTTGCTTATATTCATTGGAATTATTTTTTATTTTTGGCAAACACTTGTTTAATCTCACTCTCTCGGTTTTGTGTGTGTTTTACCTTAATTGAATTGTGGTATGGAAATCGGGAGAAATATGGTGCAAGCACTTTTTTTCTTTTAACTAGAATGCTTTATTCTGTTCCCCAGACTGGACAGTGAATAAGTAGAGTGAGCTCATGTTGCTTATCAGTCTGAAGTAGAAATGAGAAATGTTCAGACGGGAATGTGAAGTCTTCATTTATTTGCCTGTAGTGGAGGAAGAGTAATTTTCTCTTCCATTCTTCTTGAAGTTCTTACCTGGGACTTGCTAAGAAAAAAGAGGTTCATAATAAAAGAACAAACCTAAATTCAGTAAACTAAATACATTGGTGAGGACCCAGAGAAATGAGTAGATCTCAGAGGCGTGTCTTTGATTTCAGCCTTAAAAACTGCTGGGGGCTGGCGCTGTGGTGTAGCAGGTAGAGCTGCCGCCTGTGACGCTAGCATCCCATGTGGGTGCCAGTTCAAGTCTCGGCTGCTCCATTTCCTGTGCACCTCCCCGTTAATAGCCTGGGAAAGCAGTGGAGGATGGCCCAAGTGCGTGGGAGACCCTGAAGACACTCTGGGCTCCTGCCTTTGGCCTGGCCCAGCCCCGGCCACTGCAGCCATTTGGGGAGAGAACCAGTGAATGGAAAACCTTTCTCCCTCTCTAATTCTTTCAAATAAATAAGTAAATCTTTTTTTTTAAAGACTCTTTGCTGAAACAGAAAGAGCAGTGTGAGGAAACCCCAGCTGAGTAAAGCACCATAAAGCAGGGGATTCTCAGAAGTGGGTGCAGGGCTGACCCGGGGGCGGTGACGACAGGCCAGGACTCCCATCCTAGCCACACCCATCAGAGGCCCGTGTGCCTGACTTGAGGAAACTTGTGATTAGATGCAAGTATCAATCATTTCAATATATCTTTTCATTTTTTAGTTGTGGTAAAATACACATAACCTAAAACTTACCGTCTTAACCATTTGTAAGGGTAGGGCTCAGTCGTATTAGGAATATTGCACTACTAGGTTATAGGGTTTGTTATCCTGTCAAACTGAAACTCTGAACCCATTAAAACACTACTCCAGGTTCCCATTGCCTTCTGTCATGACAGCCGCCAATTCCACTCTGTTTCTGTGCCTTTGACTCTGCATACCTTGTGTAAGTAAAATCATGCAGTATTGGCTTTTTGTGACTGACATATTTCATTGAGCATGATGTCCTCAAGGTTCATCCGAGTTGTAGCACATGTCTGAATTTGCCTCCTTTTTAAAACTGAGTAAGGGACTGGTGTTGTGGGGCAGCAGCCATGCCAGCATCCCACAGAGGCACCAGTTCAAGTCCCAGCTTCTCGTCTTCTTAGCCAGCTCCCTGCTAATGCACCTGGGAAAGCAGCAGAAGATGGCCCAAGTTCTTGGGTCCCTGTCACCCATGTGGGAGACCTGCATGAAGCTCCTGGCTTCAGCCTTGTCCAGCTCCAGCCATTGTAGCCATTTGGAAAATAAACCAGCAGATGGAAGATCTCTGTCTCCCCCTCTCTGTGTAACTCTACCTTTCAAATAAATAAATAAATCAAAAAAAAAAAAAAAGAAAAGAAAAGAAAAGAAAAAGCCATTGTATGGATACAGCACATTTTGTTCGCCCGCTCGTCTCTACATGCATGTGGGTTCCCCCTGCCTTTTGGCTGTCATGAGTAAGTGTGGGCGTGCAAATAACTCTGGGAACATGCTTTCAGTTCCTTTGGGAAAGACACCTGTAAATGTGATTGCTGAGTCATACGGGAGCTTTATGTTGGATTGTTTGAGTGAGTACCGCAGTGTTTTCCAGAGTGGCTGTGTCATTTTACATTCCCACCAGTGGTGCACAAGGATTCGTTTTCCCACATCTTCACCAGCACGTGTGTGCAGAGCCATCTTCTGCCGCTTCCCTGGGTGCATTAGCAAGGAGCTCGATCCGAAGCGGAGCAGCCAGGACACAAACCCTGGCCTCCCCTGATATGTCCTCCTGCCTGTCCGATGTCCCAGCCTTCTTTTCTCTTGTCACGTGTGGATGTGCTGTCCTGGAGGCTTTTCCCTGGCTGCTTCATCTCAACGGAATGCTCCCACCCAGTCCACTCGAGACTCCCTCCCCTTCAGCCTTCAGGTCTTGCCGCAGCCTCATCTCTCAGGAAACACTGTTCACCACATGCTGTCCACTCCCTCACAGCTGCTTCTGTTCAATTGTGCTCTTTGTGTCTCGGCACTTAGCCTAATCTGGAGTTCTTTATTGTTTAGGTGGTCGTTTCATCCCATTGGAATATATGTGGCAGCTTCATAGATCTTACATTGTCACTTAAGTGCTGAGACCAGGGCCTGCTTCCTGATCAGGCCTCAGTGGACACTGGTTGACTGGACCAGTGAGCCCCTTGACTGGGTCAGTGGGCCTTAGAGTTGCCCATCTGCTCGCTATGCATTGCTTGGTGAATTATTCAATTCCCAGGGAGCAGGTAACTTGAAACTATGCCATTTGTATCATTTCTCAGTTTAGCTACTGGCAGTCGTAGCATGACTTCTAAGAGGAGGGGTGTGGAGGGGGCAGGAAACAACAGTGAAATGCTTATAGAAATAGAATATAGTGGGACTCCAGTATAGGTTCTATGAAGGGAAACAGCATGATATAAGAATGGAGAAATGTGTTCAGACCACATGTGTGTCGTGTCGGAAGTGCCTGGCTGTTTTGGTTCCTTCAGGTTGCTGTAACAAAATACCTTAGACCAGGTCATTTGTAAATAATAGAAGCTCAGTTCTCACAGCGCTGAAGGCCCGGAAGTTAAAGAGCAGGTGCTGGCAGATGTGGTGTCTGATAAGGACTCTCTGCTCTGTGTCTGGCACCTCGTTGCATCCTCAGGCTGCGGGGGGGGGGGCGGGGGGGGCGGGGGCAGAGCGAGGCAGGAGCTCCCTCTGCATCTCTTGTGAGGGATGCTAGTGCCATTCCTGCAGGCAGGGCCCTCGCGACTGAACCAGACTCGAGGCCCCGTCTCTTCATGCCACAGGGAGTCAGGTTTCAGCATGAATGGGGGGAGGGCGCATTCAGACAAAAGAACTGGCCAACATGTATTTTTATTTTATGAGCAAAGGAGAGGCAGGGCAGAACTTTGGAAGACTAATCTGATATCGGTGTTGCTATAATCTTGGCCAAAAGGAATGGAAGTGAAAACCAGTCATAGAACTTGGCTAGCAGTCGCCTTTATTCAACAAGTGGCAAAAAGAAGGAAGGAGATACAAAAACATTGTCATGGAGAGCCAGTAAAGGGAAAGTGTCAAGCAAGAAGACAGCAGTGGAATGTCCATGGGGGGACATTGGACTTGGAGGTCCTCAGGTCGCAGATGGTCTCAGTAGAGTAATAGTGGCGGAAGTCCCATTGTACAGGATTTATTCATCCAGCTGGTCAGTCTGTTAGCTGTGTACACACAGTTGTTTTAAGGTGCTGGATAGTAGCTCCAGCAGCTGATTTGGCAAGGTTTGAAGGGAAGACAATGAGGATGGTAACTTGAAATGGAGACTAGAACCATGTTTGTAAACAAATAAAAAGGCTTTGAGACAAAAGAAGGAAGCAGGAGATCAGTGTGGGACATGGGCAGGTTGGAAGATGTGGTTTGCAAGGAGAGACTGGGAAAACCACAGGACTAGGACAGGACAGCTCTCCTCTCAACCAAGTGAGAGCAGGAGGAGAAACCATGAAGACTTGGCATCAGTGCTGTGGGGAAGAGGCTGTGGGATCCTTTCAGGATGATCAGCTGGGAAGAAGTCCCAGCCAGAGCTGGAGAGCGCCCTCTGAATGTCAGTGCCTCGCACTCCTCGGCAATCCTGGAGTCAGACGTGGTGGAGAGTGCCTAAAATTAGGAGCTGGCTAAATCAGCGTGGCAGAAAGACCGAAGCAGCCGCAAGAAAGAAAGAAACCTGCAAGGCATCTAGGGAGCTGCTGCAGAAGTCACGGAAACGGGCGGCCTCGGGGTCTGGGCGGCCTGATCCTGGGACGTGTGGAGTCCTAGGAAGGCACAGTCAAGAGGAAGTCATAAAAACAATGGGCGTTGCCATTGGGTAGGAATGTCTAATTCCTGTTGTAGGAGTGAAATAGTTCCAAGTGGTAAAGTGAGCCCAAGGAATTGCTGAGGCGAGATCGACTTGAGACCATTTGTTTGACAATAAACATAGGTGTTGGCATCCCTGTAGAGTTGGGACTGGGGAAGAGATGACCCTGTTTACAGTCATGACCCCGCTGTCCGTGCACTGCCTGGAACATAAGACGTGCTCAGTAAATAATTCGTGATCAGGAGCAGAGGTTGGGGGGACTCATGTCAGCAGGGGCTTTCTTTAGTCTTTCTGGTGATTGTTTAAACCACGAGTCTGTGTGCTCTTTATATTCATATCTTATGCTAGCTTTGATCTCTAGCCTAACCAAAAGACAATGTCTTAGCCCATTTTCTGGTGCTACAATAAAATGCCAGCGACCAAATAATTTCTAATGAAGTGAAGGTTAATGGGTGCCCATTCAAACCATGAGAGCTAAGTAGGAGGGGATGGGAGTTTTCTGCTCTCACGGAGTTTGTAAAGCTTTTGTGTTTGCTGGAACATCTGTGAGCTCAAGTGCTGAGACGCAGCACCCCATTCAGCCTGGCCACGGTCCTGTCTGCCGTAGGGCACCCCTCCAGCGCGGTCTGCTCCTCTGCGGAGAATGTCCTGCCCGACTCCTCAGCGCGAGGAAGTCCGCCTTTCTCGGGGCCGCCTCAGCAGGTTGTGACCCTCTCCTCTGGGCCCCCAGGTGCTTACTAACTCGGGCGTAGATTGCACTTCTCCGCCTGCTGGTTTTGTTTTCTTGAAATCAGAGGCCATGTTTTCTTCATTTCTCTGAACTTCACTGTGCCTAAACAATAGCAGAGCCTTGGCTGCTGTTTAACCATTTAAAAAGTTCTCAGTGACTGTCACATGAAACTAACATGGATCTTGAATTTGAACTGTTGGGGCTCAGGGGTAAGAGAGGGTCTTGACTGATTTCCTTTTGGAAAAATATCCCTATAGCATCTTAGCAGTTTAATAAATTGTTGATTCTGTTTTTCACTTGAAGGTCCTTTCAACTGTTGGGAAAAAACTGAGCAATAATAGTTAAATAATGATATCATTTAAAATCAAGTACAGTATTAATTATATGTACAAATCTTAGCTCTTGTCTGTGATGAATCTGAATTACGTGTGAGCTGTGCTGTGCTGTGCTGTTGAACGAGTCCAAGGGCAGAGATGTTTTTGTAGCAGGAAGGAGGTTAGGAAATGCATCGGACTGCTCGTAAACAGAACTAAGTACAAGTTAGCTTGCATAACTTATTTCCAACTTGATTCCATTATAGGTTATTGCACACAAAGCTGTTGTCTGATACAATGGGAGCATCAGTTTTAAAATGTATTCTCTTGATTTACTTATAGCAGCAATGCCTGTGGCTGAAGGAACTATACTGTAATTTATTTTCCTTCTTATCATACATGTTGTAATTCAGATTCCTGTTGTCTGTGACATGTCTATATACTTGAATGTCTGACAGTCTCATATAACAGATTTTTAAAGTTAGCCTTACTGACTGACGTTTGTCGGCTGCAATAAGTTGGATCTGGATTTTTGTCTTGTTTTATAAACTGGCATTAAAGGCAAATCGGGGAGGATCTCACTATGCCAGTATTTTGTAGGAAGATGCTTGGTTTGAGAACAGAAAAGTCAAAAGAGTTACATCTATGGTCATGTCCTTTTAAAAAAATGTATTTTTTAAAGAATTCTTTTATTTATTTGAATGTTAGAGTTACAGAGAGAGAGATCTTCCATCCACTGGTTCACTCCCTAAATGGCTGCAATGGCTGGGGCTGGACCAGGCTGAAGCCAGGAGCCAGGAAACTCTTCCAGATCTCTCACCTTGATGTAGAGGCTCAAAGATTTGGGTCATCTTCAGCTGCTTTCCCAGGCATACCAGCAGGGAGCTGGATTGCAAGTGGAGCAGCCAGGACTTGAAATGGCAACATGTGGGATGCTGGTGTCGCAGGTGGCAGCACCAGCCCTGGTCACATACTTCTTTACTCTTGAAGGAAAATCATACAGCAAAAACATATTTGCCTGTTTGTTGAGGAGAAACTGCTTATTCTCATGAAACTACCAGGGTTTTGCTTTTCCTGTGGTTTGCTATGACTGGATGAGAAAGTCCTTTTAGGGTGCCATGCTTAGAAAATACAAGAATGGGGGCTGGCACTGTGGTGTAGCCAGTAAAGCCACCGCTTGCAGCGCCAGCATCCCATATGGGCACTGGTTCAAGTCCTAGCTGCTCCACCTCCTGATCCAGCTCTCTGCTGTGGCTTAGGAAAGCAGTGGAAAATGGCCCAAATCCTTGGGCCCCTGCACCTGTGTGGGAGACCAGGAAGAAGCTCCTGGCTCCTGGCTTCAGATTGGCCCAGCTCCGGCCATTGTGGCCATTTGGGGGTGAGCCAGCAGATGGAAGACCTCTTTCTCTCTCTCTCTCTCTCTCTCTCTCTCTCTCTCTCTCTCTTTCTCTCTCTCTTTCTGCATATCTCTCTCTCTCTCTCTCTCTGCCACTGCCACTGCCGCTGCCGCTGCCACTGCCTCTCTGTAACTCTGCATTTCAAGTAAATAAATCTTTAGAAAGAAAATATAAGAATGGTTGTGCTCTTTTAAAAATGATATTTGATCTTTGAGCTAGCTTTTATTATTATAATTTAGTGGGTGGCCAAATCATTGTAACTTCGTATTCTGCACTTGCCTTGGCGTTAGCCATCCCAGCCTGATGGTGAGAGTTTTAAAGTGAACTTTACACCTGCTTGTTTAAACTTGAACCATCCCTTCTACTAGGTACCTTTCCTTAGGACACACACATGCCCACACTCAGTCCTCGTTCCTAGAGGTTGCCACACACACAGGAACAAAGTGTGAGGAAGGGCGGCTGGGAGAGTCCTGACTGTCGCAGAGATGGGCTCCTGGCTGCCAGGACCTCAGTCAGCCCAAACCTTACTCTGTCTGGGGCCGACGTAGTTGACGCCGACTCCTTTGTTGTGTTCACTGTAACCTGCTTATGCAGCTTATTTTTACTAGGTAAAGGACACCCTGCTTTTTGTTCCTCTTACATTTTTAGAAGACTCTAGGCAACTCACTGCTGTGTACAAAAACATGTAGTGAGGAAGCTGTCAATTTCAATTAATTAAACAAATCCCCTCGTCTGGGTCAGGCTTCTGTTCACACACCCTCATTTCTGCTTCCTGACATTTGCTCTGCTGTCGAAGAGTAAGGTGCTGATCCCTCTCCCTACCACAGAACGTGAGCTCCCTGAGGGCAGGGAGTGGATTTTACTCAGTGTTGATCCCTCATACCTGGAATGTATTTGGCTGATGGTATGCGTGTAACAACTATTACCAAATAGCCGATGAACATCCCAGTAGACGGATAGGTGATTGGGTGATGCGTGGCAGATGTGCGTGGTGGCAGGAAAGGAGGAGACATAGTGAGGAGTTGATGCCACGACTACTGTATCCCTTGCTGCCATGCTGGGGGAGCGAGGTAGAGCAGCCGCACCTCTGTCGCTGAAGGACCGCAGCTCCCGGTGTCCAGACAGGAGCAACTGGCTTGTCTGGTGCGCACCTGCACCCGCCCTGTGAGTGCTGCGCCCCCCCGCCCCCAGCCTCCTGGCTCTCACTGCTCTGCACACTGGCGGAAGCCCAGGGTTGCCACCTAGCACTCCTGGGAATGCAGTTCATTTCCATACCCTCTCGCCTCGGATTGAAACGTGCAGAAAGCGTGAGCCTCCATACACAGTTAAAATGTGAGTGTCATCGGGAGCGTAACCATTAGTCCCAAATAGAGTCAGAGTGCATGATTCAAGAACGAGATGAGAGCCACGACTGAAAGCTGAGCTTCTCCCAATAGCAGCGGTTCAAATAAAAACTGACGCACGGGAGCTGCATCTGGGTGGACCCTTATGTGACCCAAGGCTTCTCTGGAGCAGCCCATGCCCTAGGTGGGCATTCCCAGGGAGGAAAGACGCTGTGTGGTGAGGTCTGTGTGCAAGCACTGCTGAACCCGGGGTGGCTGACAGGAATCGATGACTGGGGGGAAGCAAAATAAGACTTAGCTTCAAAATGCCCACCTCCACGACTCTGGGCATGTGCAGTCACTTCCGTTTTGACTTGTTCGTTCTAGAACCACAGAACATCCATAGCGATAGCCTTAAAGCAAGGTGGAAGACCAGTAATTGGCCCAGGAAAACTGGGCAGCAGCAGGAGAGAAAATGTGACTTTTTAAAGTAAGGTGATCTGTTACAAAGGGGCCTTCTGTGGGTTTACAGGCATCCCGGAGGCCATGGCTCTGCCCCCTGAACGCTGATTAAGTGGCGCTCATAAAAATTGGTTTTCCCACATCACTGACACCTCAGAACCTGAGACAAGAGCAGCAGTTCTCATTTTTTTTTTACTAATGTAGCTTTATAAATATTTGCAAAGGTACCAACACTTTTTTGCAACTTTATCATCTTTCCTGCAGTATATGATACAGAAAGTTTCAGATGTGTCCCCACCCCCTCTCTAAAATAAACTGTCACCGACTTGGACGAGTGCTGCACCCCAAAGTGTCTAATGCGAGTTTCTGTTGGTGTCCTTGCCCTGTTGTAGCAGAACAGGAGTTTCCTGCTAACCTTACTCCAGATAGTAATTCCTGCCTTGAGACCCTCCAGTGTCGTTCTCCAGGCAAACTGGCGACTCTTCCCCGGGTCCTGGAAGCCAGTCCGTTAGCCATTTGCGTCCTCTGACTGCTACGTGGCTGAGTTAAAGGCAACATCCCGTCTGGAGAAGCACGGTCTTCCCTCACCTCCCGGAGCTGCAGTTCTGTGGTCTCCTCTTGATACCACCTGGCGCAGTCACTGCCGCCCGCTGCGGACCTGTGTGACCGTGGGCTCTTTTCTGTGCTTCGTGATCCATTTGCCGACAGTGGTCTTAGGGCAGGGAAACGCAGCCAGTCTCTCCTCTGGTCAGCTTGCCTTTCTGTAGGCATGTTGTTCGCTGGGTTTCTAAGGAAAGTAGCCTCGACCAAGGGAGTTAAGGGAAGAATTCAGGTTCATGGCTTTATTTGTGATTGACAGGTAAAATTTTCAGTGCAACTTGACACAGTATATCAATGTACTGACACACAAGGCCGCACCTTGTGGCACGAGCTGTCCCAGTTACTCTCAGAGGACACAGCCCCTTGTGGTTTCCACCTGTGTTACATGCAGTGCTGATGTGATGGAGACGGTTGTGAGGTATCAGATGTAAGCACTCAGTGTGCTGTTGGAATGCAGTGCCATGGCTGGTGTTGACACAGGTGACAGGAACAGAGGGGTTTGTTTCTTGAAAGAATGACAGGGCGAGACAGTAGGAAAGAGATCTTCCATCCCCTGGTTCACTCCCCAAATGGCCACAAGAGCCAGGGCTGGGCCAGCCTGAAGCCAGGAGCCTGGAGCTCCTTCCAAGTCTCCTGCGTGCATGGCAGAGGCCCAGACACTGGGGCCGTCATCTGCTGCCTTCCCTGCTTGTTTGAGGGAGCAGGATGGGAGCAGGATTGGGAGCAGTGCAGCTGATACTAGCACCCGCCTTCTGATGAGGAACACCGACACGGCGAGCAGGGGTTTAACCTGCTGCTTCACGACGCAGGCCCCTGGCAGAGGGCGCTCATACCTTCTGAGTCTGTGTGATAGCTGAAGTGCTGGGTACAAAGGTACGTGTGATGAGTATCTATCATAATGACATCAGTGGCTCTGACAGATCCAGGCATAGGGAGCGGGCAGGAGAACGGGAGGGCAAGTGATCCCTGCTGCTACGACCGTTGTCACCTCAGGGACATCAGCGAAAGCAAAGTGGGATGCTGGAGGAAGGAACCACCCGGAACTGCTGCCTCCAGCGCAGCCAGGCTTGTGGTGGCTGACAGCTGTTTCCATGAGAGCGCCAGGCCTACGGGGAAGCAGTGTGTCTCCAAGATCAAGGATGATCTTGGTACTGATAGAACCCGTGCTGTAACCTGAACACAGGGTTGGTGGCATGTGAGAAGTGTGTGTGTCTCCCTTGTCTTGCCGGTGCCTGCTTTTCCCTGCGTTAGCAGCTCCTTCTCTGAGGGGTGACCTCATGAGAGGCTCATCTTGGAAGGGCTCCACGAGCCCCTAGACCTGCGTTCCAGACTCCATGGCCAACAAAACACACTGTCCGGCTCAGGGGGCTGCGTGGCTCGTGCAGGGGAACCGGAAGACGAATTACCTTCAGCCTTGCATTTTGCTTTGAAGCTGAAACCAGGATTGGCGGACCCTAGAGGCTGTTTTAAGGAAATGTCTTCGTGTGTTCCTTTTATCTTGATGTTTGTCACTAAAGTGTTGTGAAAACTCTGTTCTATCTGTCCTTAGAAAAGAGCTGAGACTTCCACGTCTGATCTTTGAAACCCCTTGAGACCTCATTAAATTAACGCTCCACTTATGCGAATTGGAATGAGCAGGTCCCTGGCTGCTTCTCTGTCACAGCCCTCAGCTGTTTCTTCCCTGACTGATCTCCCGCAGACAGTCCCCGAGCTCTGGGTGTTGTCAGTACACTAAGTTTCACGCAGACAGTCCCCCGAGCTCTGGTGTTGTCAGTACACTAAGTTTCACACAGACGGTCCCCCGAGCTCTGGGTGTTGTCAGTACACTAAGTTTCACACAGACGGTCCCCGAGCTCTGGGTGTTGCCAGTACACTAAGTTTCACACAGACGGTCCCCCGAGCTCTGGGTGTTGCCAGTACACTAAGTTTCACGCAGACGGTCCCCCGAGCTCTGGGTGTTGCCAGTACACTAAGTTTCATGCAGACGGTCCCCCGAGCTCTGGGTGTTGCCAGTACACTAAGTTTCATGCAGACGGTCCCCCGAGCTCTGGGTGTTGTGAGTACACTGAGTTTCACGCAGATGGTCCCCCGAGCTCTGGGTGTTGTCAGTACACCGAGTTTCACGCAGACGGTCCCCCGAGCTCTGGGTGTTGTCAGTACACCGAGTTTCACGCAGACAAGTCCCCCGAGCTCTGGGTGTTGCCAGTACACTAAGTTTCATGCAGACGGTCCCCCGAGCTCTGGGTGTTGCCAGTACACTAAGTTTCATGCAGACGGTCCCCCGAGCTCTGGGTGTTGTCAGTACACCGAGTTTCACGCAGACAAGTCCCCCGAGCTCTGGGTGTTGTCAGTACACCAAGTTTCTCACTGGCATTTTTGGATTTCAGCCTGCCTTTTCAAAGAAGATGATGGCTGCAAGCCCTTAGCGAGGCCAGCCCAGGAACTGGGTTCCTCCCTGTCCCCTCTCCAGGGAGCGCTCTGCTCTCCTTCCCGGCCCTGTCTCATCATGGGTGGCTGGGTAGTGACCTTTGGTGAGTCCCAGAAGCACCGTGACATGACTGTCCCCTCTGATCCTCGGTGCTCCTGTTTGACTCGTGAGAAAGGTGGGCGGCCTCCGGCATTCTCTAGTAGCCCCCAGGTCACCCTGCTGGTGACCCCACATCAGCTGTTGATCTGACACAAATGCTGCCTCCTGGAACAGAAGGGAGGGACATTATCTGCCCTACCCCCTCCTTAAGCCGGGGAAACGAGCCCTGTGTAATCTGGGATCCAGGTGACCAGTGCCTTGGTGGGAAGCATGGGTGGCTGTACACATGGCTGCCCCATGAGTGGAGACAGCACTTTGCAGAGCTCACAGTGTTATGCCCCAAATTCAGTGAGATAATCCATGTGACGGACTTCATAAAATATGCTGGCGCTTGATTCTAGCTGCGTTCAGTGAAAACACTGAATTCTCATAACACAACATTTAGCCTTTCCTGTGGTGCTTTAATACTCAAAGCTGTCGGCCCCTCCAGCCTGCTTGGACGAGGCACGAACCCTTCCCTTGTCTACCACCAGAGCAAAAGCTCAAGTCGCCTTCTCTTCACTTCCTGGCAGCGCCCCATCATTTCCATCTGCTGGGGCCACCGAGACTCCCGACTGCTGATGGCTTCAGGCCCAGCCCTGTATGTGGTTCGTGTGGAGCATCGGGTGTCCAGCCTGCAGCTGCTGTGCCAGCAGGCCATCGCCAGTGCCCTCCGAGAGGACAAGGACGCCAGCAAGCTGACCCTGCCCCCTCGCCTCTGCTCCTACCTCTCCACTGCCTTCATCCCTACTATCAAGGTAAAGTCTCCCTTCCCCTTTCCTCCTGCCTCTCCTGTCTTGCTCCTGCTGCTTGCCAGGAGGTGGGCAGAAGCAGGAGAGACCAATAAGGGGCCAGAGCAAGTGTACAGGGTCTTGTCTGCTTCTTGACCAGTCTCTGCAGGATCCCCCACGTCCCCCAAAGCCTGCAGTCCACCCCAGGGTCCCCCACGTCCCCCCATGGCTGCAGTCCACCCCAGGGTCCCCCACGTCCCCCCATGCCTGCAGTCCACCCCAGGGTCCCCCACGTTCCCCCATGCCTGAGGTCCACCCCAGGGTCCCCCACGTTCCCCCATGCCTGAGGTCCACCCCAGGGTCCCCCACGTTCCCCCATGCCTGAGGTCCACCCCAGGGTTCCCCATGTCCCCCCATGCCTAAGGTCCACCCCAGGGTCCCTCATATCCCCCCATGGCTGCAGTCCACCCCAGGGTCCCCCACGTTCCCCCATGGCTGCAGTCCACCCCAGGGTCCCCCACGTTCCCCCATGCCTGAGGTCCACCCCAGGGTCCCCCATGTCCCCCCATGCCTAAGGTCCACCCCAGGGTCCCTCATATCCCCCCATGGCTGCAGTCCACCCCAGGGTCCCCCACGTCCCCATGCCTGCAGTCCACCCCAGGATCCCCCATGTCCCCCCATGCCTGCAGTCCACCCCAGGATCCCGCATGTCCCCCCATGCCTGCAGTCCACCCTAGACATCACTGTTAGTGTCGATGTGAGGTAGCCTTGTGAGGTAGATGCTGTCTCTCTCATGGCCAGCTTGGCTCCTGTGTCTTCCTGGTGATCTAAGGAGCGAATGTTTAGTTAGCATTTGTCCTGGTCAGTCCTGATTTCCTGGAGGACGTCGCCGTCATTCTCACCTAAAGAAACAGGAAACAGGTTTTGTAGAAATTAAGTCACTTGCTCCGTAGCTCATAGGGGGAGCTTTCAGACTAGGCCTCGGTCTGCTTTCAGTGCGCGGTGCTGAGGGGAGGGGCCCCCAGCACTTGGTCAGCTGTCTGCACACTGATGTCTGTCGCTCTAACTCCAGAAACCAGCCTGAGTATGGTGGTAGCACGTGGATGCCACCTGCCAGCTGCTGCTCATCTGTGGGTCATTGCAGATTCTTTTTTTTTTTTTTTTAAGGTTTATTTATTTATTGGAAAGGCAGTTACAGAGAGGCAGAGAGCGAGCGAGAGAGAGGTCTTCCACCTACTGGTTCACTCCTCAAATGGCCACAGTGGCCGGAGCGGAGACATTCAAAAGCCAAGAGCTTCTTCCCAGAGCTTGGGCCATCTCCCACTGCTTTCCCAGGAGCTTTAGCAGGGAGCTGGATAGAAGTGGGGCAGCCAGGACTTGAACCACTGCCCATATGAGATGCACAGCGCCGCAGGCCGGGGCTTTAACCCTCTGCGCCACAGCTCCAGCCCCTACCATAGGTTCTTATTCATATTCTGTCTTTACTTCTAACTCTCAGATTGACTTCTGGTTTCTTTTTTCCTGAAACATAATGGTTTTAGAATCTTCTGGGGTTTTCTTTTCCCCAGGCTGCCTTACAGTGTCATGTTAGGACATGCTGATGTCCAGGCCCACCCGAGGGATCCGGTGTGATCGAACAAGGACCCCGGCCTCGGTGTTTCAGAGCTTCCTGGGATTCTGTTAGGAGTCAACCATTTCATGCCACACAGCCCCCTCTCCCAGGAGTAGCAGCGAGCGTCCCAGCCTGCCCGCCCCGGCACGCTCTCCCTCCCCCCCCCCCCCCCCCGTGGTCTCAGCACTTCCTTTTCTTCCCTTGTCTTTCCTTCTAGCCCCCAATTCCTGACCCCAGCAACATGCGAGACTTTGTCAGCTACCCCTCAGCCGGCAACGAGCGGCTGCACTGCACCATGAAGCGCACAGAGGACGACCCGGAAGTGGGCGGCCCCTGCTACACGCTCTACCTGGAGTACCTGGGCGGGCTCGTGCCCATCCTCAAGGGGCGCCGCGTCAGCAAGCTGCGGCCGGAGTTCGTTATCATGGACCCACGGACGGACACGAAGTCAGGTGGGCCGGGTGGGTGCGACCTTGCTCCCGTGGGGCTATGGAGTAGCGTTCCCTGCCCGTCGATGCGACATCAGCCTATGACGGCCAGCGTGGAACTTAGCCGAAGCGCCCCGGTCTCCATAGCCTCCTCAGGCAAGCAGTTCTGTCCCTGTGCCTTCCGACAGGCTCATGCCAGCGTGCTGTGAGGCCGCAGATAGCTGGGGCTGTGGGTGGGAGAGCACTGGCTCCAGCGAGGGGGGGAGCAGGCACGGCCTTCCGGGAATGAGAGCTCCCTCTTACCGTTATTCATTGATTGCAGTAATGTAGTAGTGAGGCATTCGGAAATAAGGAGATACAGGCTCTCCCAACTCAAGTATGGATGAAATAATTACATTTTTCAAACCTTCAGCTTCCTGCCTTTGCCCTCACTAATCCATGATTAACTGTTTTTTTAGCTGAATGCCAGTGAGATGTCTTGCTCACTCCTAAAGGTTTTGACATGGTGAATCACCCTGCCCTCATGAAAACTCCCTGTGCCGGCCTTCATGACTCAGCTAATGCATTGAGGTGCTTGCTACATGCTCTGGGCTCCAACGTCGGGAAACTGCAGAGGGAAGGGACTTTGTTCTTTCCACTGTGCCACGCGGTGCCTGCCCGGCGTCTGTGCACCTGTCAACACGTGCAGCTCGAACATCCTGCTGCCTCCCTGTAAAGCCTGCCCCGTCACCTGTTGTGGAATGAGCAGTAGCCTCTGAGCTGCTGGCTGGCAGGGGGCTGTGGGTGTCCTGCCCAGCACCCTGCGTGCTCCTCTGCCTGACACACTGAGCCCTGGGGGCCTGGAGGCGGAGAGCTGGGTCACCTGTGTACCCTGAAGGCCAAGCAAGCACCTGACCTTGAAATAACAGGTCAAGATGGGTTTGTTTCCGCCAGTTCACTTACCCTTGACTTCCTGACTGCAGTGTGTTCTCTCTCTCTCTCCCTTCTTCCCTCCCTCCCTCTCTCTCACCCTCCCGCCACCCCTGCAGCCATTAGGCTGACCTCTGACCCACACGACATCCCTGAAAGCACCGTGACACCTGCCTTGACTGCAGTTGTCTCAGTTCACGGTGGGCTTGTCGCCGACCTTGTGACCCACTCGGACATTCCATAGTTGCATGACTTCTGTCCTCGGCTCGTCATTCGCTCAGTATCTGTGCAACACTCTACTACCATCTTGTGCAAAACCCAAAGCAGTGAGCACACACTTCCTAAAATCAGTTGTTAGGATTTTTCTGTCATTTGACTAACGTGAGAAACCAGTACCAGAGCAGAAAGATTGAGGATTGGGGGCTGGTGGTGAGGGAGAATAAGAGAGGGAGCATTCAGAAGGAATGAAGGTGTGGTGAGGAAAACAGGACAGAGAGAGCAGATGTTAGATGCTAGCGTGGGAGAGCCCCGGGCCAGCGTTGTGTACAGCAGGGTAAGCTGCTGCTTGCGATGCTGCGTCGTATCCCAGCTACTTCTCTTGCAATCCAGCTTCCTGCTGATGTGCCTGGGAGAGCAGTGGAAGACGGCTCAAGTGCTTGGGCCCCTGCACCCAAGTGGGAGGCCTGGATAGAGTTCCAGTCTCCTGGCTGTGGCCTGGCCCAGCCCCAGCCATTACAGATATTTGAGGAGTGAGCCAGCAGATTCAGGATCCATCTCTCACTCCGTCTCCTCCATGCCTCCCCCCATGTCACTCTGCCTCTCAAATAAAATCTTTTTCTCTTTTCTTTTTCTTTTTTTATTTAAGGAAAAGGAAAGCATGGTTTCAGAGAGAGGGAGAAGGAAAGAGCCATCACAGGTTAGAGATGATTGGGGCAGGGGTACGAGGGGCAGGTTCTGACAGGGCCACACGTGTGTTGTCACTGGGCCCTGTACAGAGATTAAATGTTGAGGAAAATGTAAGTGAAGAGTGTGTTGCTGTGAGGTGTGCAGCGATTTCCCCACCTCGGGAGAGGACAGGATGTGTGCTGTGGGCAGGGCACGGGCTGCAGCACCCCAGAGGCCGGGCTTGCCTGGGGCCCGCTGTGTCCAGCTCATACAGACTCAATTGCTAACAGCCTTGTGGGGAAGGAGATGTTTATTTTTATAATTGAAAATTGCTAAGCAAAATAAATCAACCAATATTTGGTGAGCAGCTACTTGGTGTGAGACACTTGAGAGTCGTGGATGGTTCAGCCATACCGGGTATCTCCACTTTCAGTGGGTTGATGAAGCCTTGGTAAGGTAAGCGCTTGGAAAGTTCACTTAAAAAGTCAAGATTTAAATACCTCATGACACAGATAGATGTGTCACAAGGCACGCTATGACTAATCGCCAACTGAATGGTGTATATATAAACTTTGAATGCCAGGAATTTCTCATCAAGAGAACCGGATTACCTCTCTGAAGCCTCCACATCAGGGTTCTCAAAATGTCATCTGTGGCCCCCTCAAGCCAGTGCCCTGAGATGCTTCCTAACACAGGTTCCTGGCTCCACCCCTTAGTCGCAAGTCATTAGGTCTTGAGGAGGCCTAGAAATCCATGATCCGTTGGGTTCCCCAGGTGATTTTTATTCCCCAAGAATTATAATCCACTTTGCACAAGCTCGCGTGACTCAACAAGTTTCCTCAAGGTTGCTGGTGTATATTCTAGAAACTCTGAGTCCCAGTAATTTTTTTTTTTTTTAGTGAAAATTCACAGTTTCCCAAAGGAGTCTTTAGTCAGAGTTTGCCCTAACCCCCACTGTGAGAAACTGGAATCAGAAACAGCCGGGACTCAAACTGAGACACTGATAGGGGCTGCAGGTCTAGCAAGCAGCTTTGTTGATAACTACCGCACCAACATTTGCCCCCAAACAGCTTTTCAAGATTTTTAATATTTGAATGACAAGAGAGAGCGAGAGCTCCCATCTGTTGGTTCATTCCCCTGCAACGCCCTGGCCAGGCTGACCCTAGGAGCCAGGAACCTAATTCGGGTTTCCTACATGGGGGACAGGGAGCCATCACCTGCTACCTCCTCAGGGTGCGCATCGTGAGGAAGCTGGAATCAGAAATGGAGCTGGGACTCAAAGCCAGGCACTCTGATGTGAGATGCCTGTATCCCAACTAGCTTCTTAACTGCTAAACCAAACACCTGTCTAGAAAGGTTCCTTCAGCCCAGATAAAATGAGCGTATTCATGAAGACTGGCAAAACTGGGATGTGAAGCCCAGGACAGTGTTATGGCTTTGGTCCCAATGACCAGTGCCAACTTAATCTTCTCTAGAAACAGTGAGGTACGCCCAGGTGCTGCCCGGCTCCAGCTGATGCAGTGTGGAGGTTTCTTCTACTTGTGTTGATGGCAGATGGCAGAGTTGGGGGAGGGGGCTAAACAGAAAGCAGTTTCCTTTTCCTCCTGCCACCACTTAACTCATTTGTGCTTTCTGGAAGTTTTATCGAGTCCCCGAAATTGTTCTAGGCTCTGGGATTACAGCAGGGATCAAGCCAGCCAATCTTCCTTTCCTTGAGGACTTCACCCACTAGTTGGGGAGACAGGAATAAAGCAGTGCTGTAGGGTAGGCATGCAGCCACGTGGTTCAGATTTCCACATCAGATTACCTGGCTCTGGCTCCTGCCTCCAGCGTCCTGCTAACGCAGACCCTAGGAGGCCGTAGTGATGGCTCAAGTAATTGGGTTGCTGCCACCCACGTGAGTGCCCTGTGTTGAGTTCCCAGCTTCAGCCCTGGCCCAAATCCATTGCCAGGCATGTGGGGAGTGAACCAGCAGATGGGAGTTCTCGCTGTGTCTGAATAAGCATTGTTTTGGTTACTGTTTGCAAAGTAGTTGTGAGTTCAGTAAAAGGAGCGAATGGTATGGCACCTAGCATTTGAGAAATCTTCCATTGATGAGGAACTTGGAGGTTGGAGGGGCAGAGCATGACTGGGTTTCCTCCATCAGTTCACACACACATGGAGGCCTTCTGTGTACTTAGACCCAGGTTTGAATCATAGCTGGGCTTCCCTTGGTCCAGTGACCCTTAACTTAAACAACACAGAGCACTGGTCAGGGGTGTGGGAAGTTGGTCTTTTTTTGATTGAACTCAAACACATACCACTGCAGCTTGCAGGATGTTTGAGTCATGCCAGTCGATTCCATCAGTGCTGTCAGAAGGGGGTGATGCAGGTGACAGGAACAGGGCAGCAGGCTCCTTCCCACGCAGCCTGCCAGGCTTTTCTGCCCTGGAGGGCTCCTGTTCACAGATGTCACCCCCATATGCTCAGGAACTGAGAGAGCTGTGGATTCACAAACTCGTCCTGTAAATGCCAGCAGCCCCTCAGGGTGGAAAACTCACTCTCATTCTCCGAACTGTTTGATTGTGACTGGATGATTCAGCTTTTTGATTACCTGTCAAGGCTCCTGCAATCTTCAGGGAATGAGGTTTTAGTTAGCAAGACAAATACTGAAGAGTGGGGTTCTCACATTGAGGACAGACCTAGGGTGTGTGCTGAGAAGACCTTGGGGAGTGCAGGGATGAGAAACTGAAGCCGGACAGGGCAGCAAGGGAGGAGTTTTGAGGAGGAGGGGCCTTGTCTACAGCTTTAAAAAATATTTATTTGCTTTAAAGGCAGAGTTACATAAAGGGAGAAGGAGAGACAGGGGAGAAGACCTTCCATCCGCTCCCTAAATGGCTGTAACGGCCAGGACTGAGCCAGGCCGAAGCCTGGAGCTACAGCTGGGTCCCCCATGTGGGTACAGGGGCCCAAGTACTTGGGCCATCTGCTTTTGCAAGCCATTAGCAGGGAACTGGATTGCAAGTGGAATAGTCAGGACTTAAACTAGAGCCCATATGAGATGCCAGGGCACAGGCAGGGGCTTAACCTACAAGGCCACAATGCCAGCCTCTATTTCACAGTTCTAGGACTGCCCGTCTGCACATTGCCCTGGCTTCTGCCTTGGGGCCAGTGATTCTGCCTAAGGTCTAGCTTGCCAGGTTGTCATGAGTGAGTCTGTATGGAAGGCCCTCATAGGTACCCGGAGTTCCCATTGAAAGCTCCCACTGCGTGGGTCTTTGAGCCAGTGACCCAAGCAGGCAAGCACCTCCAGCAGGTGGAGTAGCCCAGCCCCTCAGCCGGCCTTGCACTTTTCCACAGACCACCTGCCATGCCACACACAAACCTTCTGAGAGACCTGGGCACAAGCAAACTCAGGCAGGCTCCAGTCCAAGCAGGCCTAGCACCACAGGCCTTCCTAGGCCAGAGGCAGGTTCCAGGGGCGTCTGTAAGTCGGCAGCTCTGTCCTGAGGCCACCTGGAAGTCCACAGGAGCATAGATGGCCACTGTGTCACACAACAGCACAACCATTTTGGTTTCTACTTCCAGCATTGTAAGCAGTGGAGCTGCCGGACTATTTTGTACGTTAAAATACTGGGCCCATTTTGGCGGCAGTAGAAGTAATTGCCTACTTTTGCTTAGAAAAAACAAGAGTCTAGAAATGCAGAAGAAGAAACACGGCTACACTGCCGTTTCAACCTCGAGACCTAAAGCGGTGGCCTGCCAAGGCAGGCTGTCCTGGAGTTGACCGCAGTGACGGTGGTTAGGCCCTAGCGGACGTCATTTCCCTCACTGTGCCGGATGTTGTCTTCACAGATGAAATCTACGGGAACAGCCTGGTTTCCACCATGATTGACAGCTGCAACTGCTCAGACTCCAGTGACATCGAACTGAGTGACGACTGGGCTGCCAAGAAGTCACCCAAGATCTCCAGGGCCAGCAAGTCGCCCAAGCTCCCGAGGTACGCTCAGCCTTCCAGGCGGTCCCCATTTGTCGTGCCGCGGGACATGTATGTGTTTGTGCCTGCAGGAGAGTCCCGTAGACACCGACACGGGGGCACATCCCGAGCCGCCTTTGGTCCAGCATGCTGCCCAGGAGTAGAACGTGTTCTGACTAGAGTGAACATCGCTGTTTAATGGCAGTAAAAGAGACCAGTTACAGGAGCATCCCCTTCTGTTCTCATCACCTTTTCTTCTGGAAGATTCTTTCTGGAATAATAGCAGCTTTTTTTGCTTGTTTTTTCCTTTGGGATAGAAAAAGGCACTGAATAGGAAGTCTGCTAAACCCCAGAGCAGTGGCAGTGAGCGGCACAGGGGCCACAGCAGAGCTTCCTGGCTTGTTTTCCCTTCCAGTGTGATAGAAGGAAGAAAAGGTGCTATAGTGGTTGTTGTGTGTTGGAGAGAATGCCTGTAATGCTGTAATTGAGAAGGTAGTAGTGAATCAACAAAACAGGATCCTAGGGCCGGCGCTGTGGTACCATAGGTTAATCCTCTGCCTGCAGTGCCAGCATCCCAGATGGGGGCCAGTTCTAGTCCTGGTTGCTCCTCTTCCAGGCCAGCTCTCTGCTGTGGCCCGGGAGGGCAGTGGAGGATGGCCCAGGTCCTTGGGCCCTGCACCCCATGGGAGACCAGAAGAAGGCTCCTGGCTCCTGGCTTCAGATCGGCATAGCTCTGGCCGTGGCAGCCATTTGGGGAGTAAACCAACGGAAGGAAGACCTTTCTCTCTGTCTCTTCCTCTCACTGTTTGTAACTCTACCTCTCAAATAAATAAATAAATAATCTTTAAGAGAAAAAAGGCTCCTACAGGCAGAAAGCTAAGAGTAGGTGGAAGGGCCCCTGGTGGTACAGACGGCAGTGCCAACCCCCTTCTCGGCGCCGTCTCTGAGGAGGCGGGAGCTCTGTGGCCTTGGATGGAGACGCGCACCCCTCATCCTGGAAGTTAGGGTGACTTAGCTCCAGAATTCTCTGATGTGATTTACATACAGACACACACGTGCTCACTTCATAAACGGTTGTCCCACTGTGCGCCCGGTTCAAGAGAAAGAACATGGCGTGTTCTGCTTCCCTCCAGTACCCACTCCCAAGAGGCAGTTACTCTTCTGCCTCTGTCACTAAGGATGCGCGTTGCTGTTCTTGAACTTTATATAAGTAGAGTCAAGCTGTATGTACTCATTTTATCAGCGTTTTTGTTCAGTGTGATGATTTGAGACTTAGCACATCCTGTGTGTATCAATAGTTTGTTTTTCTTTACTGCCATCAGGTATTCCACTGTAGTAGCTACAATGTGTTTATTCTGTTTCCCAGTCAAAGAATATGTGATAGTGTCCAGTGGCACTGCTATGAATAAACCTGTTAGAAACGTCCTCTGCAAGTCTCCAGCAGCCTTACTCACACATTTCCCTTGGGTATATGAAGGGAGCTGAGCGAGATCCCGGGTGAGGTCTGTGTTGGGCTTCACTGGGAACTACCAAAGAGTATTCCATGGTAGCTGTGCCCACTTAAGTTCCCGTCAGCAATTTTTGAGAGTTCCAGCTGCTTCCATTCTCACCCACAGCTGCACTGTCATTTTTTAAAGTAATCTTAGCAATTCCAGTGGATGTCTGTGTATCGCATTGTAGGTGCCTGCTAACACGCCCAGTGATTGTCACGGTCGGCACCTCCTCACGCCAGTCAGCATCTGGCTGTCTTCTTTCATGAACTCTTTGTCCAGGTCTCTCCCCCACTTTTTATTGGATCATTTTTTCTCTTACTGAATTGTAAGAGTTCTTTACACATTTGAGATATGAGTCGCTTGTTGGATATGTCTGCTGGCGTGTGTGTTCACATAGCCCGTGTGAGATGTTCTCTTATATTACACCTACATCTCAGGATAACTGTATCAGATGCGTTTTGTATAGGCAGTGAATTAGGGGTGGATGTTCATATTTTTCTACGCAGGCATGTAGTTGCTCCAGCCATCTGATTGATTGATTTTTCCACCTTTATCTAAAGCTTGTTAAAGCTGTACTTAAAGAGGGCCAGGGCTGTGGTGCGGTGGATTGGGCTGTTGCCTGTGACTCCAGTGTCCCACGTGAGTGCTGGGTCAGGTCCCGGCTGCTCTGCTTCCAACCGTTCCCTGCCGCTCTACCTGGGAGGACAGGGGAGGGTGGCCTGTGTCCATATGGAGATCCCAGTGGAGTCTGGGCTCTTGGATTTGGCCTGGCCCAGCTCTAGCCGCTGTGGCCATCTGGGGAGTGAACCAACAGATGGAAAATCTTTCTCTTGCACTGACAACGGACTCTTTCTGTCTCTGTCTCTGTCACTCTCTTTCCTTCACGATCTCTCTGTCTCTTCTTCTCTATCTGTGGCTCCACCTTTCAGATAAATTTTTGAAAATTGTACCTGTGGCATGGTGGGTTAAAGCCCTGGCCTGAAACAGGCATCCCATATGACCACTGGTTCTAGTCCCGGCTGCTCCTCTTCTGATCCAGCTCTCTGCTGTGACCTGGGAAAACAGTAGAAGATGGCCCAAGTCCTTGGGCCCCTGCACCAGTGATCTGGAGACCCAGAGGAAGCTCCCGGCTCCTGGCTTTGGATGGGCACAGCTCCGGTCATTGCAGCCATCTGGGGAGTGGACCATTGGATAGAAGACCTCTCTCTCTTGTCTCTACCTCTCCCTATAACTCTGTCTTTCAAATAAATAAAATGAATCTTAAAAAAAAGAAAAATTGTCCTTAAAGTTAAGAACTTTCCTGCACTTCCAGTGTTTTGTCTTTTTCCAGTGTTCAAGCAGAGAAGGTAGTTAACACGTATGCAAAGAAGGCCTCCACCCGCACATGTCCTTTCCAGGCCGCTGTCTCCCCATGGCTGGTCCCCCTTCCCTCTTTCCTCACGTGGAGCCTCCTCCACACAGCAGCCAGGTCCTGGCTCCTTCCTTTGTCAGCTCCTGTTCTTCAGGTGTTCCGAGTTCCCATCATGCCCACAGTGTGGTGTGAGGCTTCATGCACTTGCTCATAAAATGTTGTAAGCCTTACCAGTAGCCATTGTATCTCACTCTTTCTGGGGTAGACCAGCATTCAACATGAATCTCCATGTCGTAAGTAAGGGAGCTGAGGAACAGAGATAAAACAGGGATCAAAAGGCAGCAGACGAGCTTTAGATTCACTGATTCGATATAAACACTGTAGGTGGGGAAATGCCAACTAAATCTGTTGAAATCCACAATGTCATAGAAAGAGTTTTAAAAATCACTACTGTGGTCTCAGAGTGAAAAGTGACTCTCCCCACCTGCCATTCCCCCAGGACCGGCTTTGCGAGCCCGGGGCCGAGGTGCGGCTGTTCCCAGACCTACTGCAGTCAGTAGGAAGTGGAAGGCAGCTACTTCTGTGAGGTTCCTTACAGATGAATCATCCGCTCTAATCTCAGTGAACTTTCAAATACTGCATATATGATTCAGTTGCATTTATTCTTTCCTTGTGCTCGTAAGACAAAAGCAGGAGGCAGAAAGCTTTGTGCAACTAGGGCTCTGGCCACTGAGAATCCCACGCTCCCAGAAAGGGAGGAGAGCTGTGGGGGTCTGGGCTGCCGTCGCGTCTC